>NC_089507.1:220851662-221053686 GCF_036850995.1 Saccopteryx leptura | reverse complement strand
GAAAAACAGACCTGAAGTAATCTGTCTCCTGGGCACCTGCAGGGCAGCGCAGAGGGCAAACTGGAACCGTAGGCGACAGAGACTTTCCCTAAGAGCCAGCCGGGATGCATCTCTGGAGACCTCAGCCCACACATGCTTCCAAAGCAAACAACATATCTCACCCTTTTCACAGTACCCCCTCTACCAAGAGTTTACTCCACAGGAATCCACAGCACGTAAAATCTTCAACAAACGTTTTCAACAAAACAACCTCGATCTTCCCTGCTCCTGGTTCTCTGTTCACACCTCGCAGTCCTCCCACTGCATTCCCCACGGACTGTCCACAACCGACATGGTTTTCACTGGACTTCAACTTCTGGAAACGGGAAGAGGCATCCCAGCCACCACGTCAGCGGCAAAGATGCTGTTCTTCACAAGAGCCTCGCAGACATGGAGGCGAAACTCCAATCGGACTCCTCACAAACGCTCTTCTGCCCACAGTGCCGTCCCCAGCGGACATTAGACTGACATGGCTGGTGAGTCCAGATAGCATCTCTCCTGAACTTCGCCCACCCATTTTTCTGCACTTCTCTACTTAAGAATCCGGTAGTAATAAGGCAAACTCTCTTCTCTTTCTGTCCCAAAAGCCATGAAACTACACATTTAACTCCTATTACCACACTCAGAGAATCTGCTCTGGTACCGACTCAAAGTCTCCTTCCCAGCCCTCTACAGCACTGATCCCCAAACTTTTTACACAGGGGGCCAGTTCACTGTCCCTCAGACTGTTGCAGGGCAGGACTATAAGAAAACACTATGAACAAACCCCTATGCACACTGCACAGATCTTATTTTAAAGTAAAAAAACAAAATGGGAACAAATACAATATTTAAAATAAAGAACAAGTAAGTTTAAATCAAGGACCTGACCATTATTTCAATGGGAACTATACTCCGCTCACTGACCACCAATGAACTAAGTGCTCCTTCCAAAAGTGCGGCAGAGGCCGCATGCTGCACCCCTGCTCTACATAAACTGCAAAACTGCGGAGAACAAAGGTGCTCTGACGGCACAAGTCCGTGGGTGGCCGGCTCAACTTTCACTGTAGGCCACAATGACCCCGTCTACCCTCTACCCCATCCTGGACCCTTCTCTCTCTCCTCTCACACTGTGACTTCCATTTGACCTTTCCACCCCTCCACTACAATTTAGCAGACCCCACCTATATTTATGCTCTTTTCTAAGAACCTACTAAATAAACATCTCAAACAGCATCCACTGGTACACTATTCCACACTATGCCACCATGGACTTCACCCTGTCTTTCCCTTCCACTGCACAACTCCTCAGCCATAAAACGAGATCGGCCAATATATCTTCACCAACATCTATTACAACTTTCTCACGACGAGTGTGTATGCCGGCACCTTACGAATGAAGCTCACTGGACACCATGTCAATTCCCTATCACTGGATACCAAAAAGCACAGGACTATGAAACAGGTAAGCTTTCTCCCCCCTCTCTCCTTCTCCACTGATAACACACCAAAAACATTCAAGCTTTCAAAGTGCTTCCAAATAATGAACCCTCACCTTCTCAATTATTATAGCACCTGTTCACAGAACCTCCACGGGAACCACACCCCCTTCTAACACTTTGTACCACGGGAAAACAATACTACACTTTAAAATTCCACAACCGCACAACCTGACAGCAGATGCAGAAGCTTATTCAAAAACATTTTCAACCCAACTTTCCGAAATCTAATTCTTCCTAAAAAAGGTAGCCCCGGAGAAAGCCATGGGGACATTTTGGAAAGCCAAGGCCTCCATTTCCTTCTCCCCCTCCGGACGCCACTAGGTGGCACTCTTCACAGAATATAACAATACAACCTCCAGCTCAGAACGCACTGTCGCCCCCTCCCCTATTCCACCTGTCTTCATGACAAAGCTGTACCTACTGAGGAGGACTCATCGGGCCACAGACCCACCCTTTGGGCGATGAGGAAGCACCTCAGACACTCTCTCTGCTCACTTCTCCCCCTACCCACCCTCAAAACCAACTGCTATAGCTCCTTCCCTCCCATTCGATCTCCCTCACTCCCCTCCTTACCTACCAAGCCCAGAAACTGCTCCTCTCTTCTCTCGGGGACCCAAATGCATCACATGCACACAAAACACCCTCCTTCCTTCCACAGGAAATGGACTCCACATCCCCCTTCTCACTCACTTCCCAGAAATTAACAGCTGTCCCATGCAGACTCTCATGGTCCCTCAATCCTAAACCACAAACCTTCCTCTGACCCCAAGTGCAAACAATACACTGCAATGCCTGCACTCGCAGCTTCTCACATCCCCCACAGACACGTCCAATAAGGCTCACGCGAATGACAATCCCTCTGCAAACCCAATATCGCAAGAACCCTGCACACTTTCACTCCTATAAAACACGGGTGGACTTGGCCTCACACCACCACACCTGACCACCTCATTTTCCATGATGACACTGAAACTATAACCCAGCCAGGAACCGCCTTCCTGGGCTCCACAATGAGTACATGAATAGTATTCACCATCCCCATAATCCACCTTCACCAGGTGAGTTCCTATACCATCGCCATCCTCCCTGTTCTATACCAACACACCATACTCACACTTGCCCTAGACTATGGGTTCTCTTATTCTTAAGTGAGAGGTGGGGAAACACTGACACAAAATGCCACATACAAACCATATCGGCGAGCCTTCTGTTAACCCCACATGCAAATGATTCTGGATTACAGGGACCTATTTTCCCCACTAGTTCCTGGCACGAACATCATCCCAAGTACCGTCAATGCCTTCTCTCCAATGGGCACAACCACTGTCCGCCTGCGAGAAACACAAAAACGTGCAGAGGGGGCAGTTGAAAAACACCTGCCTCCTACTCTCTCATGATCCAGGACTTTCATAGAACACATGCACTAAACGCTAAACCCGTCTGTCAGGACCTCCAGCATGTTTTTGAACCTCCTAGAAATGAGAAATCAACACTGACGTGTTTTCAACTGGAAAAATCTCAGGTTTCCACGCTTTTCCCTTTTTTCTTCCAGTATACCATACACTTGTACCACTCACTATGAGTGCATGTTTCTCCCTCACATTAACATATCTAACAGTTAAAAGAGTAACGTAGCTTGAAAACTGTCTGCCTTTTCAATATTTACCTTGATTCACAGCCGTGCTGTCAGCGAAAAAATGAGACATTTAAAAACAGTTCTAACCTCTTCAATTCAATTACACACAAAGCTTACCAAACCCTGGTACACTTTCTAAAACAGCCCAAACTCTACCCCCTTCCACAAGAACCCCACATCTTTTACTCGCGAGCATCCTGGAAAGACTTCTATCACAGAGACTTCCTTACACTCTCTCCTACTACCAGTGAGGAGGACCTGCGCATGTCAGCCGCATGGTCCACTGAACGATCGCCATCATACACGTCATTTAAAATAACAGGTAAGAAAACTCTTTCCTCTCTGCAAAAGACACAAAGCCTTCCCCTCTGGACCCTAACTTACAAAAGGATGTAGTAAGTCTGATCCCCACTGACTGATTTCACGTACCCCTTTCCCGCCCCTTCTTATGACACTGCTCCTTCGCTGCCCTCTCACAGGACCCAAGGTGTTCACAGGCCCCTGCACACCTCTGTATCAGGCACACAAGCCATTCTCCCTTCCACTCAGATCCTCCGCAAACTCCCAGACACCCACTAACTGCGACTATAATTTCAACTCCATATCCTACCTCAACATCATCCACCACTCCCTCCTCCCTGTCCCACCTTGTCTCACAGGGCTCCTCCTTTCTTGCAGGAACACCAATCTACCCTGGAATCACTTACTCCCTGGGACACTTGGCTACCACTGATGTCCTGATGCTCCCCACCTACACTCTCTCTGCTGCTCCTCCATTCCTCATCTGCAACCCACACTTGTTCCCTGAGGACATGACAGGTCCTCCTATCTGACTATGAACTGATTTATGAATCCCTGGCTATAACCTTCTCAAAATGACTGAAACATTGTCACGCACTTGGAGCACCTCTGCTTCTACCCCACACCCTGTCTGGACCCTCCTTGAGATGGATGACAAAAAAAGGACCCCCACCCTCCTCCACTGACGTGAGTAACTCCCCATATGGTATGGGCCCTTATTGTGAACTGTCTTTCTTTGCGCCTATGTGTGGTTTTACTGCGTTTGTTCCTTCTTTCTAACACCGGTCACCCTAGGAAAAACAGGACCTGCTCTCTCTCCCTCCACAATGCCACAAATGAGGTGATCCATTTTCTTGACCCAGACACATTCAATATTTCCCTGCACATTAAGAAAAGTCCCTCCCGGCCAAAACAACAGACCGCCATCCTAAACAACTCAATGGGAATATACACATCATTTTCAACTGTGTACAACACACAGTCTCAGGGACCCACACTGAAACCCCATTTCTGTCCCCATCTTTCAGCTCCCTGAACTCCACAACATTCCCAAATGCCTAGCTCTCACTCTTTTTTTCTCCCTGGATCTAATTCCGACTTGCTCCCATGGATGCTTTTAGAGGCCTTGCAGTATTCTCTCCGCTTCCCAAGAACCTTTTCCACTCTTTCCATCTCTTTCTACTAAAAAAACCCAAGCACATGAAGTCCCATCTACTGTAACTATCCTCTGGATCCACGAACATCCATAGCTCTGGTACAGACAGATCACCCTCCCCAAGGGAATAAACCTCTGAAATTTCAGGTACTTCTCACCCAAGTTAGAGGGGGAGACTACTCCACCCACTGGGCCAACCCAGGGTCACAGTTCCCCTTACAAACTTCACAAACAGATATTCTGACCTATCACAGTACAACCCTCATAATTTGTCAGTATTTCTCTATCACCCGGACACTTCCAATGACTCATAACAAAATGGCTTTCCAAGGGACATACAGGGTCTCTCCACCTTTCTGGTAAAGGCATCTCCCCACAAACCCCTTACCCCTAACCTTTATGCACTTCACCTTCTATATATTGAAGGACCCCAGCTCATCAGATTTCCCTGGGAATTTTAGGGCAGGAGGATAGCTAAACCCTGTTTGAGGAACTAGAAGGAGATAACTTCCTCTTTGAAGCTACCCAGAAACCCAGAGACTGCTACCTCTAGGAAGTTCCCTACGAACAAATCTCTGAACCCCATCCCGCCAACTTCGGTCTTCAAAAGTATTGCTATACCCCAAATGAACTATGGTTCCTTTTAACCCTTTCTCCCACAAGGTCTATAAAACCTATCTCATCTACATAATCCTGGCTCTTCCCACCCATGCTCTGCACACCACACACTGCCTCCCTCCCCAACCACACTGCACAGGAACAACTCCACACCTCATCCAATGAGAGAACAGTACACTGGAGGGAATAAAACACAATGGAACTAGTAACTGAGAGATACTATGGAAACCCAGCTCGACGTACTCCCTGAAGACTCCAAAAAAGGGAGAAATGCCTTGGACTGTAGACCAGGAACCCCAGCTCCATCTTCCACCCTGAGCACCACGAAATGGAAAGGAATCACCATCTCGAAACCCTGTGGGGTGTGGCCGGGTCCAATTGGTTCACATCACAAACTGACATGGTGCGTATGGGTGGCTCAGCAATAAAACGATTGGTATCTCCCTGAGCAGACACTCTCCCAATCCCCTGCACAACACCCCTCAACATCACCTCCTTCGTAAACTCAGCCAAGTCCCAACTTTCTCACAGACATGGAAGGGGGTGGGAACTGTCACTACACAACACAGATATTCAAAGATCCCCTGGAAGTCAGTTAATCTCTCTCCCCACCTTATAAACCTTTTTTGCTGACATTCAGCAGACCAAATCGATTCTGCTAACGACATTACTTTCTCTATGAACACACACATGACAACTTACTACGGAAGTTGCCCCCACCAGCATGATCTCAATAACAAACTTTGATGACCAGTAGGGCCTGGAAATCCCTTCCCTACTCAACCTATTCTGAAAACAGATCAATCTCACGGTGAGGAGTTGAAACTCCTGCCATTCACCAGCAAAATATCTTGGCCAGAAAATTCCTAACTGACACACGCTTTCTATGCATGGTGTGAGGGATCTGCTGACATGCACAGCCTCCTAGTGGAGGAAGTACCAGCAACCATATCAGTTCAACTTCTACCCATATGCTCTCGGTCTCCAAGGGAGTCCCTGCCCCACAACATATCCAGGGTCCCCAGCCCTTTTCTTAAATAAAGTACACACAACACTAGAAGAATCCCCAGCAATGCCTCCTCGATGGGAACCCTAGTACTCCCCAGAAACTACTAGGACATTCAATGGTGAAACACATACAGCAATGAAACTACGACCTAAGCTTTCCTCACAGAGAACTCCTGCCGGCAGACACAGGGCATGGACGGGCTACTGTGCTGTGGCATCGCAGCAGCACACTCGCCGGTATTAGTCACTGGGGATCCTCTCTGGCATCTTTTAGAAAATCTGCAGCTGCAAGTTCAATGGTGAAATAATTAGAAAGGAAATGGTAACAATGAAAACAAACAAGACTGGAGAAAAAATGGTGGAGACTGGAGGCAGACTAGACTCAGGCACAATGGGCTCAAAAACCATGAGTATAAACCAGGGCATAAGGGCACGGTAACCATGAGATGGGAGGTGTGCGGTGAGGTGACACTGGGAATACTTGAAGTGAGTTCAGAAACAACGGTAGAGAGAAGCTCAGGGGACTGAGGAGTAAGGTGAGGGAACGTACAGGGAGACGGAGGAAACAGAGGAGGATGACTGGCAGTTGCCACAGAGCGGGTAGCGAGAGGGGACATACACATACACAAGACTGAAAGGAAACCTCACACCTCTATCAAGACTTCACTACATCTCCAAGCACACAATGACGTGTGCCCTAATAACCTCCCCCACTGACATTAAATCCCAGAAATCACTCCCCTGCAACCCACCTTTCTCTAAAACACGGTAGTCAACCTTTTTATACCTACTACCAAATTCTGTATCTCTGTTACGAGTAAAATTTTCTAACTGCCCACCACTTCCACAGTAATACTGATGTGTAACATCAGAAACTCACTTTGCTTTATAAAACTTATAAAGCAGAGTTAAAGCATATAATAATAATTAATTGCCAAGTAGTTTATATCGGATTTTTGCTAAGTTTGGCAGAATACATCTTTATATCACAACTTACTAGAGTTAAATCTATTATTTAGCCCTGGCCAGTTAGCTCAGTGGTAGAGCGCCGGCCTGCCCTGCAGCGGTCCCGGGTTCGATTCCTGACCAGGGCACACAGGAGAAGCACCCATCTGCTTCTCCACCCCTCCCCCTCTCCTTCCCCTCCCGCAGCGAGCCTCCATTGTAACAAGGATGGCCTGGGAGCTGAGGATGACTCCTTGGCCTCTGCCCCATGCACTGGAGTGGCTATGGTCACAACACAGTGATGCCCCAGAGGGGCAGAGCATCGCCCCCTTGTGGGCGTGCCAGGTGGACCCCAGTTGGGCACAGGAGTCTGTCTGACTGTCTCTCCCCATTTCCAACTTCAGAAAATTACAAAACATAAATATTTATACTTTGGTTACTCTACTTTCTACCATGAAAGCTGGAACACCCACTAAGGTGATAGGAACCAGGTTGACTACCCCTTCTCTAAAACCACCGTAGCCACAGATACACCAAACCCAGCATACAACAAGAGTAGAACCCTTCACGGCTTCTTTCCCTAGGGAACACACAGCTTTCTAAACTTTTCCAACAACCCTAACACATCCCCATCATGGCTTTCCATATTCTCACACCTGTGTCACAAATCCACCTACAAGAAGTGGAGACTCCTTGCATCTACATATACAGCAATAAACAAAGACAATAAATTAACATCACGCCTCTCCCCGTTCACCCACACACCCACCAAACACTTCTACCGCTTCTCCCAGAGACCCATCCACTCCCCCTTGTATCCCCACTGCAGGCACCTGCTTTATTCTGACACCACACAGACCCAACAAATTCAAATTTCTCAAATATTCCAGGTCTCCTACCAACAATGCCTAGAACAAAACAGGATGGTTCCCCATCAAAATGTCACATGATACTTCTGAGATTCTGAAATCCACATCAATACACATTTCCCCACAACTCCCTGAACCAACTCGCCCCTAAAATCAGGCCCACTCTCCTAGCCAGCAAAAGAAAGCATGACTCCTGATGACTTTTCTGAAGAATCTACTAATACCTCCTTGAACATAGGCATCAACCCCTACTGCCCTTGGACACAACTTTCTCCACATGGAATATGTTTCGAACTTTGGAATGCAGTAGGATCTACAACAGGGTAAAGCTGCCCAGGAATACCTTCTGCAAGAAAACCTCACCAATCTGCACTTCCTCCTTCAGCCTAGCTGCTTGTATACGACTGTGACACACCTTTGCCCTGACATACAACAAGTGGGGCAAAGTTCACAGAACGCCATAGGCCACGGGACTACACTGAACGACTCATTTCTTTTTCCTACCACAAAACTCCCTGAGCTGAAGGTCATGCCGTGGCACGAGCACATCAATAACTACTCTGCCATCTGCCACGTTCCCTTTACAATCACTGTCGCCACTAGACACTCTTAACTGCACAGCTCAGACAGAGGTGACATGGCCAGTTGAATCAGAGGTAGAGCGTCGGCCTGGCGTGCAGAAGTGCTGGGTTCAACTCCCAGCCAGGGCACAAAGGAGAAGCGCCCGGGCGCTGGGGATAACTCCTTGGCCTCTGCCCCAGGTGCTAGAGTGGCTCTTGTCACAACAGAGCGACGCCCCTGAGAGCAGAGCATCTCCCCTGGTGGGCGTGCCAGGTAGATCCCAGTCGGGCAAATGCAACAGTATTTCTGACTGTCTCTCCCCATTTCTGGCTTCAAAGAAATACAAACAAAACATAATAATAATAATAATAATAACAAAGATAGTACAAAGGACATACAAGAGGACAAAACACAGAAATGTTAGTTAAAACAATAACAAGAAAGAAAGACATAAATAGGATGGAAAATTTATAAACACAACTATTACCCTACACAAGAAATATGACACATACTGCCAGTTGACCACTGTGTCTCATCAATACACTCTGTGCCTAAATAAGTTATATCACCCCTACCGATCACCGCACTCCCACTCCACACAACCCGCCAACATCGACCTGTGAAACCCCTCAACCCCCCTTTCTAAGAAAAACATAAATGGGACATAGACATCTATTGCTCATGTCATCCTCCTATGGATGAGGGATAAATGGATGGAAGAGGCTCCTAAATCAGAACTCCTGAAAAACCTTTCAGTACACACAGCATTCCAAGCCACTTACCCTGACAGCACTTCCTCCTCCACGAACACACAACTTCCCACATTTCTCAAAGGACACCCCCTCATTCCCAAGCTGTGAGAACCTGAAGTACCTGTACTTTCTCTCCCCTCAATCATGCCCTTCCTTGACACCTGGATCTCAAACCTCCCTCACAGAAACGTAGGCACTGCTCATCTAGATACACCCCAATCAACGACAATAAGAAACAGACACAAGACCTCTTCACGTTCACCCAACCATCAGAATTCCCCGTTATGTATTTCCCCAATAGTTCCTATAAGATCTTACTCTCCCACTTCCTTTTCCAACACTGCACACGACCTGGTCCCCATTGCACGCACCTACACTCTTCTATCACCACACACACTCCATCACTATGAAACACTACCTAACGCCCGCCTTCATGGCACTCACCTGACATGCACTACTCCCAAGATAAACATGAGACATTATAAGTTTCTAAAATCCTCTTACTACCAACAAGCCTCTAAATAGCTCCCTGTTTTATCACCAACACAGAGACTCACAGGGCACGATCACCTATGTGACAAACATTTGATTAATGACATACTTATGCCAACTACCCTAACCATTTTCTTTTTGAATTCCCTTCTTCTGGAAAATACAAACACACAGCACACAAGAAATCACTAAACATGACAACATTTCTAGAACTCATAGGACATAATTTCCTCCTTAAATAATACAAAACTGACCCGGAACCTTAAAACAAGCCTGTCACTAAGAACTTCCCTACAGCACGAAATAAGTTTCCCAAGAACTCTACAATCTTCTTAAAAACCACTGACTCCAAACCAAACAAACTAGACCTACCTTCCCTCCAAAAAGTCTATTGAATGATAGAAGTACAACTATAAACATTTCCTATCTAAAAATGATACATACTGCACGTGATTTCACTGCCCCTGCCTAGGACAGTGACCATGGAAAGCATTGTCCTCCCAGAGCACAGACACCGATCCACTACACCATCCTGTACACTAAACATGAGAGCTACTGCAACATAACGACTCCAAGTCACACTGAGTACAAACTATCCTGACGTCCCAGTACTAACCTACCTATCGAAACACTCCTGAAGACAGAATCACAGCTACCGCTAGGACGGCCCTCTCTGCCATCTGCAACAATGAGGCCAAATAAGGGAACTATAAAGACCAAGAGAAGATCAGAAAATAAGCAAAGCACTAATGGAACAGGAAACTTAAGGGTTACAGGCAGGTCCTGCTCCTGTTCTGTTAGAAGTAACATGCCCAAGGTCGTTCAAGAAGCAGAGACAGATAGGGACTCTGGGAAGCTGAAAGAGAAGAAAAAAAAAAAAAAAAAAAGGAAAAAGAGACAAACGTTTGCATTCTATTGGTTAAAAGACCCTTATCAGAAGTTTACGTTTGGAATTCACCAAGGACCTACACCCCACCCCTGTTACTATGCTATGTGCAGCACCCTTAGCAAATCGGTTACCACCACATCTGCTTCTGTATGAGGCTTCCTTGCTTAGCTTATAAAAAGCTTTAGCTGTGAGCGCTAGGTGCGATTCCCATCTGTAGCTCCTTATGAGCACGGTGTCTCTGGACACCTCGGGAATTTCCCCCTGCGCAGGTAAAACTGGCCAATAAACTTAAATCTATACTCCTGAAGGTCTCTGACATTTGTTCTTGAACCACCACTACAAACATCAGCACTGCTAAGACGATAAAATAAAAGGTGCCTATACAACAGGATCTTTCATGATGCAACTCTCAACCACTAGTCCCCCTCATCACTCACACTCCCCACTCCAACGCCTAAGAAAAGGTTAGCCTACAGCTAACCTTTCTTTTACTGACCTGAGTGGCCATAAGAAAGATGGACACTGAACAAAGGCCACCCTATTATATACCCCGGATCCCCCTGACTCACCTCCGTTGCCACTTTCCTGTAAATCCTTCCCTTGCACAAACCATTTCAACTGACTTCTTACAATTGCACTTCTTTCTCAAAAATAACCTCGCATCCCTCTCTGCTCCATGTCTCTTCCTTTCCGTTCCCCTTCTGGACAACATTACGTACCACCGAAACCCTACCACTCTATACTTCCATGATACGTGCACGACCCTATAATCCAAATAAGCCCCATGACTCATGGAACTGTAACCTTGCACTGACCTCCTCTCCAGCACCCCATCAACTACATGACCTCTCCACACCGGACAAGCTACTGTTAAGTAGCCCCATGCCAGGCACACCCCATCGTTCTCCTCCACCTTTTTCACCACTCAGCAGGATTCTCTCCCCTCTATCCATGATGTCACCTTCCCCACAGATTCCCTCTTATTAGCTCATAATAACCTATCACCACACCTATTACTTGACACAGGAATGACACTCCACAAAACCACTCTCGTGAATCAGTGTAAGGTTGAGCGCTCTCTGAATACCATTAATCGCACTGATCTGAAGGACCTCCCTCCGACCCTTAGCTCTATCTCTACGAAACACACTGTCAACACTGCCTCCCCTGCCCTCTTCCCTCATGCTCAGTTCTCCTTACCTGCGAGAAACAAAAGCATCCTCAGGATCCCCTATACCCACACTTTAACGTACCTACTTACACTAACTTCAGAAGTCTCACTCAAATAGCAGGTAATAACCTACACTCACCCCCTTTACCATCATCCATTCACACATTCAATAAACTATAACATTTTTCACTATTACTTGCACTGCCCATAACCGTTCCCTCTCTCTCTCTATGGCTATCGGTTACCAAAAAAAAACATATCCAATAAAATCATGCATCTCCTTGTAAATACTGATGTTCAACATGTACACTTTCTGGCCCTAGTCAGGCGCCTCAACGCACTCCACACTGACGACGCAGGAAACGATCACAGGTTCCAACTCTGAACAACCCCACCCCCACACAAACACACACGCACATGTCAATACACTTCCACGAAGCACAGCTCCATATACCACCTAAGTGAAACAGCATGACTCTATGACCCCCTTTCTTCTCCAACACCCTCTCTCTGATAACCGCTTCACTTTTCTCTATCTCCATGAATCCACGCACCTATCTCCTTTTTCCTCTCGGGACCTGTCACAGAACTCCCAGGTGACTAAGACATGCACTGAACGTCCTGAGCTAACTGGGACCTTCTACAGGACCAAGCGATGTCTCCACCATGTATCCTAAAGAAACATTATCTGTACTGAGGGTTTCCTGGATGCCAACGTCATCACCCCGAGGAATAAGCCAATCTATTACTGATATTCCTGCCTGACATTCACATCACCTATTCAAAAATTCACGAAATTTCTGCAACTCATGAATGGAAAAAAGGACAACAGGACATAAAAATTCCTTCTATCATATAGTTTCTGAAATATAACATGGCATATCCGCTTCCTAACCATGCAAGTTGTTCATGTGGAAACTCCACCAATACCTTCCTATCCACATGCATAGTGCACTTCAACGGTTTCTCTTCCTATCCCATTTAAAAAACAGGCATAATACACTGTCAGTTATAATGACTCTCTGATGAACATCCACCAGGAATGCTGAGTTCTTTATCAATTTCAATACACCCAACTAACAACAAACTGCAACTACTGAAAATGGAAAGGTGACAAAAAAAAATTTAAAATACAGGCACAGAACATGAAAACAAACGTACATTTCTATGCCATACACTACATTCACGGCCAAGAGCAATTCCTGGAAATGAAGAATAGAAATTCTTTTTCTTTAATTTACGGGGATAATCCATAACACACTCAATAGATAACAAACTCAAATTCTATGCCCCACAACAAGTAAAAAACATGGACACATTCATCATATGAAAAAACCATAGCATGTACCTCTCTCAAATATACACCACATACCTTGAAGACTAATTCTACCCACCAAAAAAAAATTAAAATATTTATAAAAACACGAACTTGACTACAAAATGAGCTCCCCTGTACCTTCCTACTCCACTTACACCCAAAAAAACTTTACCATATACATGATCTTTCACACTTCAAACTTTTTCAAAAACACATATTAAACAATGAAACAAGGTCCTACCACTTTTCATTCACTAAAGCTACCTAAATGATATTCATCCCTCTTATGGCCATAGATTACAAAACATATAAAGAAAGAGAATGACAATTTCACTTCCATTAACATGTTTTCAAATATACATCTTAAACTTCCCTCCCCCCCCCCCCCCCGCAAAAAACAAAATAATCACTAATACAACAAGAAAATAATCACAAGGAAAAGATGAGATAACTGAATGTGGGACTACACTGTTTTCTAACCCAAAGTACAATTTACACCCTGGACATATTAACAAACAATGACATCAGTTTACAATGTGTGTGTGTGGGGGGGGGGGGGGAGGCGCTAAAGCTGGTGATTCCTGTCAAGATCACACCTGCTACTAAACAACCACGGCAAACGAAACTTATGCCCAAGACAAACAGCTATCGGCCACAAAAGGTCACTACCTCAAGTACAAAGACAACAAACCATCTCTATAAAGTACAAAAACACAATTCCATGACAGCAGAAACAGTGTCTCTTTTTGCAACCTAGATCTGAAAGGATCCCTCTCTTCGAGGACTAACATGAAAGCTGAGACCTGAACAACAACAAGAAAGACGACACAGTCCACCTACCATTTAGTGTCATTCCTCTTCGACTCCCTTGTAGACTTCCTGTCTTTCTCTCTTCTTTCCATTTACTACTTACATTGAACACATTGACATTCACCAATTCTGATCCATTGATTTCAAGTAAACATCTTTCTTCTATTTCATCTCACCATTTCATTTTCTGCTCATCCCCCAAACACAATTCCTGTTCCGTCATCCCATACTTATTCCTCTTCACTCCACTCCCCTGGTAACCACTTCACTTTCGTCTCTATCCATAAGGTGCCAGACACTCTTTAGATCTCACCCTTTCCTCTCAAGACCTTGGAAAGAACTCCTGGATGTCTACTTAGATATATTGCACTGCCTCGGCAACACCTCGCCATCTTAAGTACTGAGCGCTGCCACTATCATTCGCCACTACATGATCACTGCCTTTCTCTGATTAGAACATAACTTCCACCTAAAGACAGTAAAACTACTGCATTCTCAATGCTTCCATTTCAAAATGTAGTCGAGACTTCGGCTTCAATAATTTTTATAAACCAATAGGACACTTGCCCATAGGCCATATTTACCCAACATGGCGGTGTTTCACAATCGCCGTGGTGGGAGGGGGGTTAGGATGACCTTTCCTTCTTAGCGGTGGATACAAGGAACAGGTACTCCTCAGCAAGTCTGATACAGGGAATACTCACCCAGGACAAAGAATCCTCTGGCCCAAAACTTCAACACGACTCGCATCCTACTCTATGGCACACCAAGAATACTAAATACAAATACCAATTCATTTAGAACCCTAAATCACAAATGCTAACTCTCTTGAACCACCCACCTGACACCTGAGAAACAACAACAACAAACATAAGACCACCCATCTTCAAAAATGGCTGATGAGAATCTTCAGCTGAGAAGATTCCCCAAACAATTTGAGATGCGAGGAACATCTCACCACTTGGACAGTAAATCACTCTGCGATGGACCACATTAGGCACGTCGGGATCTCTCCTTCTCCTCAAGACTCACGGCCCAGTCTTTCACAACTCTTTCCAGATGTCACCAGCAATATTTCTTCCTACTCTTTTATATTACACAACTTATCCGCTAAACCACGATTCTTTTCCTTTGATGAAATACCACACACATTCCTCTCTAGAAATAAACTTCTTCTCAAAACAAATTTTTAATACGCCTCATAACACGGCTTGCTACCAGTGTCACCTGTCTTCAGTTGTCCTAGCATATAAAGCAACCGAGACGTAACCCTATATTCAGGAACCCTTATCCTCACACGTATTCAAACCATACATCACCAGATACGCTAAACAAACAAAGAAAACACCCTATTCCTTGTACATACACATAAATAGCCTACATCTTGGAATTAAACCTGTAATACTACATGAAAATTCATATCTTTTTCTACCAAAAATATTGCTCTTTTCATAATGAGAAAAGGCTTTCATTCATGGAATAACTGGTGTCAGAACAATGAGAAAAGAGTATTACATTATATCCATCTGCGAACCTGTAAGGAAAGAAAGTGACTATACCCATTGCATTACCAACTATTCAAATACACTTTTAAAAGAGCCCCAAAATAAATCGATACTACAGTTAGAAAATGATTTCCACATAAAAATGATAAAAATCCATTCTTTTTCAGATCTTTTGCAAATCAAAGTAGAAATTGCCCCAGGGGCATATTGTGACAAAATGGCGGTATTTCCCATCACACAGAAGGTGATGGTCGGGTGGCTCCCAGTACAGACACTAACACAACACATGCTGCTGAGCACCTACCCAGCAAAGGCCTTCACCCACACTGAAAAATGACCGGGGGAAAAATATCTATACCACTCAGAAGAGAAGCACTGCTTTATGAGAATGATGAATACTCCCTGACAACACAAACAGCATGTCCTCTGGCATCCTACACCTAAAGGGAAACCTCTCTTCAACAACCGACACAGAGACTGAAGCCTAAACAACACCAACAAACATAAAACCTCCCATCTTCCAAACACTCGATACAAGTGTCCTAGGCTCAGGAGACACACAAGAAAACTCGGGAATCGACACCTTCTCACTGAAGCTGCACATGATCCATCTTTTAAAATACAGCTGTGAGCCTGCATGGTAAAGGGGTGAATAAAATGTCGACCTGGAAGGCTGAGGTCTCTGGTTCCAAACCCTGGGCTTGCTGGGTCCAGGCAAAAATGAGAAGCAACAAGTTCATGCTTCCTCTTCACATCACCCTCTCTCTCTCTAAAATCTTAAATTAATTCATTGATAATATGCCTTTAACGAAAATGAACTTCAACAATCACCACCTTTCTCACACACAGAAAAATAAATAGTGAAAATATAACAAATAATCTCTATGTGGCAAATAACTTCAACTGACATAACGACTCCATCAAACCCAATCAAGGTAAACCTAAGATATTCTCTAACAAGGCTTGCAACTTCTGGAAAACTGACCCTACTGAACGAAGAACCAACTTCCTACACATTTCAATGCACTAAAAATGCTTCAAGTCTCTAGGACTCTCCTCATCCTCCCTCTACAAACCTTTACGTGACAATTCATGACAGCATGGTCCTGTTTCCATCTTTTCAAAGGAACATCTAAAAACAAAAAATAAAAACCCCAACCTAATTCATTCCTAAAGTTAGAAAACACTTTCAACAGACAAATCCCTATACTGCTGTGTTCCTATCACTGCGGTTTCCAGAAATTTTCAAAGCCAGATATCTGTATCAGGTCTCTAAACCAAATCTGAATATACCCTCAGGGCATATTTGACCAATACACCACCTTTCTGTATTATAAAGTCTATAAGCAATGGTTTTTAGTTGCATTCTGTAAATACAAACAACAGATGCATGAAAACTCCTGCAATTCACAGCCATGAACCCAGGACAAAGACTGACCCGCCCCAATACATCCATAGAACCCAGAAGATAAACCGTACTAGCTTACACCTAACTTTAGCTGTTCGATTCTTGTTCACATGAAAACATCCAGGAACTAGGCACATACCTGCACATTTACCTTGCCAAAATAAATTCATGGACACTTCATAGAACTAAAAATGACACTACACAACACCGTCACAAAATAAAAACATAAACCGCCCCATGAGAAACATTTTGAAATGCGAAACCTGAACACGGGACACAAAGCTTCCAAAACAAACGTTTGTAAAATTTCTATGGAATGAACTGAATAAATGTTGACAAACATTCTATAGAAAATAATACACCAGTTGACCAATGGGAATAACACACTTTTTTCCACTTCCTACTCACCATGAAACCCTGCTTTAAAATCATCATTTCCCTGACCAGGCGGTGGCGCAGTGGATAGAGTGTCAGGCTGGGATGCAGAGGACCCAATTTCGAAGCCCCAAGGACACCAGCTTCAAGCGTGGGCTCATCTCCTTTGAGCAAAACCCTACCAGCTTGAACCCAAGGTCGCCGGGTCCAACAAGGGGTTACTCAGTCTCCTGAAGGCCTGCGGTCAAGGCACATATGAGAAAGCAATCAACAGTGTTGAAACACGCAATGAAAAACTAATGATGGATACTTCTCATCTCTCTCTGTTCCTGTCTCTTTCTCCCTGTCTATCCCTCTCTCTGACTCTCTTTCTCTGTAAAAAAATACATTAATAAATAAATAAAATTTTTTTATAAACTTCTCTTATTCTAAAAAAAATAAAAACGCTCATTTATGATGCAAACTTCATACTAATGTATCCTATACAACACTTACAACGGCTGAAGGCAAAAACAATGACAAAAATAAAACAGCGTTTCCTCCCGTAGAGTTGTATGGACCCGGGAGCTCCCACTTTCCATGCATTTCACATCAACTCTGTCACAGAAAATCCCAATAATATGAATCACACCTACAAAAAAAATTACAACTATGTATCGTTGAACTAGATGGATAGCACCTCTTTCATTCACATACAGAAAGTCATTTCTTCCGAAACATTAGACACCCCATCCCCCTCAAAATACTCACCCGTAACAGAAAACACTTGACCTAAACGGTAGACTAAACGTCGCCTTCATAGACGATCCACTCTGCTGAACTTCATCTGCACACCTGCAGTAAGGTGTACTTCTCAGAGATGTCCACCTGGGGGCGCAGGGGCATCGCGAGGACGGCGATTTGTAAAAGCAACCGTCTTCTACTCCACAGCTGAAGTAACGGGTACAATTACAAAACAATTACAATGGAAATATTCTAAAAGTACTGCATTGAACTCCTCAGGTTCCAGAAATATTCCAAACTTCCGTCTCACTTGTTTCTGATTCACCCGTAACTGTGCCCCGGGGCATACTCAGCCAAAGACGATTGCGTTCATCACATGTGAACAAGGTACGGATGACCGACCAGTGGACACAAAGAACAGGTGCTCCTGAGCCGCCAGGATGCAGATGGCGTTCACCACGGACACAGAATGATCGGGACCAAACGGTCACTACTTCACCAAGACGAACCCGACTGTCCATGAAACAAAACCAGTCAACTACAATACAAACATCTGGCATTTTGCATCCTGGATCACACATCCTGCCTCTCAACTAGCCACACGGGAGCTCATACAGACAGAACAATAGACAAAATCACTCGTCTTCAACAATTGCGGAGAAATGCCTCAGGCTGAGAAGACACCCCACAACATGACAGACTCACAAAACATCTTTCGCCTTCAGACACTACATCTCACATTGAAGAGCCACACTGGGTCTCCCAAGGTCACTGCTTCTTCTCACGAACCATCGTCCCGTCCTTAATAACTTTTTCTTCATATCCCATAGAACATAGGTTCCTACTCTTCCACATTTTAACATTCACTCTCTAAACTTTCATTATTTTCCTTTCGTGAAATCATAAACAAATCCCTCTTTACAAATAGACTTCTTCATAAAACTTTTCATATACTGCAAATAAAAGTTTACTACTACTCTCAAAGAGCTTCTTTTCCCCTACAAACTAACCCAGAGCATAACAAAACCCTGCATTCTGGAAACCTTATCCTCACCCTCACTAAAACTAGACCACACCACATGTTACAATCCAAAATGTACCCCAGGAAACCCTATTTTCTACTACGCCATTCTTCTGCTATACTATTGCTCAAACACATGCTGCCTCACCTTTTTCTCCAGGGTGGATGCTCAAGTACACACAACTATCTCAGCGGCATGGGATAATTATGTATCTCACAACTATCTGCAGCACCCACAACTGTCTCCGGCACACATCCTGACAAGGTAGACCTATCCTGGCCTTCAGCTGCACTTCCAGACCACGGGACCAAGGAACGAGCACCACATACATCGCACAGGCCGCATAAAACCTCCTACACCTTCCTACTGAGGACAAACACTGTGGAACACATGAGGACACTGAATCACCTGTGAACCACAATACGTTTCGAAGCATCCTTGCTACCTCATAACTCATGACATGTGCACTAATACAGCTTCCATAATGTAACTGATCATCGATCACCCTAGTCTTTTCCTTTCCTACGTCCACTACCTAAGGCAGGGGTCCCAAAACTACAGCCCGCGGACCACATGCAGCCCCTTGAGGCCATTTCTCCAGCCCCCACCGCACTTCTGGAAAGGTACCTCTTTCATTGGTGCTCAGTGAAAGGAGGATAGTTCCCATTCAAATATTGGTCAGTTTGTTGATTTAAATTTACTTGTTCTTTATTTTAAATATTGTATTTCTTCCTGTTTTGTTTTTTTACTTTAAAATAAGATATACGCACTGTGCATAGGAATTTGTTCATAGTTTTTTTTATAGTCCGGCCCTCCAACGGTCTAAGAGACAGTGAACTGGCCCCCTGTGTAAAAACTTTGCGGACCCCTGATCTACGGGTTCCTCTTTTAATTGTTACACAATAGCCAACTGACCTAAATGGTGCTCTGCTTGATTGCAAAATACTTCCTGTTCCTGGAACACCCTCCACCCAGACCCTTCATCTCCAATACTAACGACTCTCATCCCGTTTTAATCTCATCTTTCTTAATCAACTTCAAAACTATTTTATATACAATCCCTTCCCAAATATATCTATAAACACATTCTCTTAGACTGTATGAAAACAACACCCAAACCTTTAATACTGCTTCTGCCTTAGTTTCACTTCACCTATTAAAATACAAAATATAGGGAAACTATACAAAAAGCAAAAAATAAAAATTAACCCTGACTCCATTGAATAATGCCTTATACCATGTAGCTACCAAAATAAATTGCTGCGCTAACTCCTCATCCATACACATAAACGGCCTGATTCTGGGGTCTCATGAATGGATGCTCATTCAAACACACATTATATATGACAAAGGGTTGGCTTCACATGGAAAAAAAAATTATAAAAACTGATTTCAGAACAACCATAGGAGCCTGCCTGACGAGGCGGTAGCGCAGTATATGGAATGTCAGGCTGGGATGTGGAGGACCCGAGTTCACAACCCCGAGGTCACCAGCTTGACCCCAAGGTCACTGGCTACAGTAACGGGTCACTCGGTCACTTACAGCCCCCTAATCAAGGCTCATATGACAAAGTAGTCCATGAGAAACTAAGGTGACGCAACGAAAAACTGATGCTTCTCGTCTCTCTCCCTTCCAGTCTATCTGTCCCTCTCTCTGTCTCTCTCACAAAAAAAAATAAAAAAAGAACAACCATAGGAGAAAATAAATGGCACCCCTACATCCTGCCATTCACTGAAATCGATTCCTTCTGAATCTTCATATCCATCCTCGACTCATAGAAAACCCTGCAGCTGCCTACGACATAAAAGAACAAGACAATAAAAGACTTTAAAACAACAACCAAAAAAATTTTAGATGTCATTAGATTCTAAGGCAAAAAATGGTCCTACAAATTAAGAACACTGAGTCACTCTAATAAATTCAGTATACCGTGAAAGTCTACCTTCACATGCGATTCATAACAAAGTGCAATCATAGACCACCAGCCTAAAAAGCAAACTAGAAATATTCATAACTATAAAAGGAGATTCAACACACCTCTATGAAATGGCAAAGAAGCATTGCTTTTAACACCGATACAAGCAACCAAAAACTAGGGGACGAGATAAAAATAAATAATCTAAATGGCCCATCACATGCCATATACATAACTGCACCACTATACCCTAAATATTTAATCTACCATACTTTACAAGAATGCTTGCAACTTTTTAAAAACTAACCCAATGTGATGATAGGTAAACTCTCTACACATTTCAATACACTAAAATTACGTGAACTTTCTTTATAATTCTGGTAACCCTCCACACAGACCCCTGAAAAAAAATGGTGATGACTATATCATTGCATAAACATGTTTTCAAATGAACATTTAAAAAAAAATACTCCTAAATAACGCACTGTCACCCTTAGAAAATAATACAAGCAGCAGGTCATGGTGCTGATCCTAGATCTCAAATAACATACCTCTCTTCAACTCACCTCATGAAAGCTGAAACTTGAACAATAACAACAAACACAAAGTATCTTCCGATCCCTGCAGTGCGGTATCCCACTACATGGCTTTATAAATTAGGAAACACCTTTTTCCTTACCGATACACATAAATAGCTTCCTTCTTGCAACGAAACCTCCAGTACTGCGAAGCTAACTCCTAACTATTCCTTTACCATAAAGTTTTCTATTGACATCCTATAAAATATTTCCTTCATAAACTAACTGCTGTCACAACAGCTATGTGAGAAAATAAATAACACCCCCTCCCATTCTACTACCTGCAAACATCACTATCTGTGGATGTTAACGGACATGCACAACGAATAGAAACTACTGGAGCCACCTACATCATAACACAGCAAAAAATAAAAAGAAATGGAAACAACACCAATACATATTTGGATACCATGCTCTACATTGAAAAGCAAAAGGTGGTCCTACAAATGAGGAACAGAAATTCATTTCAAAACATTCCAATGACCATCAATATCTGAATTCAATGCGATAAGTAACAAACTAGAATAATAAAACTCGAATAATAAATCACGGACCTAACATGGAAAATAGAAATATCCATAATTATAAAAAGCAACTTAACACACCTCTCTCATTCAGGGACATGGCAAACCTCTCAACACCAAAGTAGTTCCCTCCCCCCCAAAAATTCAACAGATATTTAAAAAAACCTATGATTAACAAATAAAATTCAAGATACATAACTATTCCACAATCCCAATTAATACATCTAACATGCTTTTCAAGAATGCTTAAAACCCTTTAAAAACTGCCCCTACTGAATGATCAACCACCTTCCTAGACATTTCAGTGCACTTCAATTACATAGGCTCTCTTTATGGCTCACCACGACATCCATCTAGAAACATGTAAGTAAAAGTAATAACAGTATTATCATCTTCACGTTTTTTCAAAGACACATCTCTTAAAAAAATATAAACCACACACATGCACACGCGCGCGCAGACACACATACACATCAAAAAAACAAGCCCTAACATAAATCACTGGTACAGTTGGAAAATACTTTCAATGGAGATATAAGAAAACTGCTGCGTTCCTATCATTCTGCTCTCCAGAAATTTGCTACCTATGTCAGATTTCTGAACTAAACATGAATATGCCCCCAGGGCATATTCGACCATGATGGCGCCATTTAGTATTGTAAGGAGTGTTGAGGGCTAGGTATTATTTATAAGTCCTGACAAGAAAGAACAGAAGCACATAGGCACCTACACTGCACATCCCTTCAACCGGAACCAACATGGACTCAGCCCAAAACATCCATGGTGCTCAAAACACTGACCCTAATCTCCATAGAACAACAAAAAGTCTAAACTAGAATACAAACAGCAAGTCATTTTAAATCCTAATTCTGAAATACAATTTCTCTCTTTGAATATCACCATAGATACTCAAAACCAAAGCTTAAAAAGAAAAACAAAAATAAGCCTCCCATCTTTCCATGATTGCAATCGACTGCTCAGGGTTGACAAGACAACCAAAAACACTCAGGAGTCAAGGAACATCTCACATACTATGAGACTGAATCACCCGGGAAGAGATCCAGACTCAGCATCTCGCCATCAGCGCTTCTTTTCATAATACACAAATCACTTTCATACCTGCTTATGATCACTTCCAATCCTTCATCTTCCCTCATTACATTCCAGAATTCACCCTCTAAAGTTTTCCTCCTCAAAAATGAAGACTTTGACCATAGTGTATATTCCCCAACAACCCCCGTGGAGCACGAGGAATAACTAACCATACTTAGGGTTACTACCACAGCGTGTATCCCAGACCTGCACTCATGTCCAACGCTAAGATGGATGTTACTATTTCGCTGACTCATCAGTGTACTTTTAACTTACAAAACTATTTTTGCAAACTCCTCGCATGATCTCACTTCTACCTCGTCCCTTTCAACCTTTGACAACTTTCATATCACTTACTCCTTTATCAATATACTATTCATAACTACATACTAGCTTATGTACCTGAATGACTCAGGACAGTCACCTGCCATTTACTACAAACAAAAAATTTTACTACACTGGAAGAGAAATAACAGTATACATAAATACTCCACTTATACAAAAACTCTTGAGTGAATAATATATTTCTTCAGACCCGACTAACAGTAAAACAGGTCATTGCCTTGGATTCTGCTTCACAAGAACAGAGATGATCCATATTGATAAAATTATAAAATGCTACCCAAAGACACACAGTATTTTCATACTATTTAATAATAATTAAATAATATTAATATTAATATTAATATTGAGGATAATAAAAATTAGCCTGACCTGCGGTGGTGCAGTGGATGAAGCATAGACCTGGGATGCTGACGTCGCCTTGGAAACCGCAGGCTTGTCTGGTCAACACACATCCGGGGCGATAATTGTAGAGGAATGTTTCCCGCTCCTCTCTCTAAAATCTACTACTGAAATTTTTTTAGAAAAAGAATTACACTGTTTTCTGAACACTGTCTATATTGAAATAGAAAAGTGCTCCCACTGGAAGTGCTCACTTACACTGGGAGTGGGACGTGCGCTCCACAAACCGTCCAGCGATTCCTCTCTGCTTCTCTTCCTGGTTACACCTTCTCCCCCAAACCCCTCCCTCGTGTCCCCTCCACCCCTCCTGACATCCCTGGGTCACGATCCTCTCACCTCTACACCTCTGACCCAGAGACAACGACCCCTGCCTGGCAGCACCTGGCCTCACATCCACCGAACTCGTCCCTCTTCCCGTGCAAAGTATCCACCTCGGGTCTGGGCCCCATTTCCCTCCGGTCCACCTCGGTACCTTTCTCTTGACCCCACTTCTCATCTCTGGCTGGTCAGCCTCTGGGGCACGAGCCCTGCCGCTCATACCTGACTTTAGCTTTTTCTGACTCATTCACATGAAAACACTCAGGAACCAGGGACACTCGGTGCACGTTTACCTTAGCAAAATAAATTCATTGAAACGTCATCATTTTAAAATCACAATGGAAAAGTCACCTTCCTTACAAAATCAAAACTCATACTACAAGGGAGACATTCTGAAATGCAAAAACCATAAGGGAACAAGCAGATTCCAATAGAAACAGTGGGAAAATTTCAATGCGGTGGGCAGAATAAAGATGGATGGTCATTCTATGGAAAATATTACAGTAATTAATACATAGGAATAGGACAATTCCTTCTCCTACTCACCACTTTAAACCTACTTTGGAACCCACCTACCTGTGTGATGGGAACGTCATACAAATGGACATTATACAACACTTAGTAGGTTTGACGGCACAACCCATGACTACAAAGAACAGCGCTTCCTACCACTGAGTTGCATGAACCTGGGAGTTCCTGCTTTCCATACACTGCACAGAAACTCGGAAACATAAGCTCCCAATGACATACAGCAGAACTGCAAGAAAAAACAGAAAAATTTATCATCGAAATAGATGAATCACACCTCTCTCCTTCAGAAACGAGAGGACCCCCGCACACACACCTCCTTCAAAATAATCGGTAAGGAGAGAAACCACTTACCGTGAACGGAAAAGTGGATTCCTCCTTCAAAGGGGACCCGTTCTGCCGAACCTTCTCTGCGCACCTGCGCTAAGGTGTCATTTCCCCAAGATGCCCACACGAGGGCGCCAGGGCATCCCGCGGATGGCAGCTGAAAAGGCGGCTGTGTTCCGCTCCACACCTGCGCTGACACATAGAAACGATGTATCTTCCTCTCCTTACGGTTCCTTTAGAAATCCACAACAAAAATGAACTGCACGGTCCGAATCCTTGCAAGTTGTAAAAGAAATCCCAAAACGAATAACAAGGGCACTTACAATATAATTATAACGAAACGTATTAACACCATGTCCCAAAATGTACAGGAAATTCTAAGTCTTGCCTGCACCCATGAGCAAAGAAGAAAACCTGACGCTTCATCACTTTTTCACTAAACTTCGCCACCTACATGAGTAACTCCATGGTACCTCACCTCACGCGCCCTGCACAATGGCATCACCTGAAGCACGACCCTAGGTACCCCGGCCCCTTCTCACCACGGGTCAGGGCTGCACTGCGCCTCAGTGCGCCCGCCCGCACCTCACCTCTCGCCACCTCTCGAATCCTCCCCGCACACCTCAGGCCTCCAGACCCTCCAAGGCCCTCATTCGTTCATTATTTTTCACGGACGCATCCAGTTGCAAAGCGCCAGAACCCAACCAGAATTGCAGACAGATCTAAAGTTTAAGGAACAAAACTCATAAAGATAGACCTGGACAGCTCACTCAGTGGATAGACCGTAGGTCACGTATGGACAACCCAGGTTCCATTATGGGTCCGGGCACACGGAGACATCTGCTTCTCCCCACTCCTTCTCGCTCTCCCCCTCCAGCAGTGCAGCGTGCCCCCAGCGCTGTCACCTCAGGATCTGAACACAGCTCTGTACTGGACCATCTTCCCCAGATGGGGTTCCTGCGTGGCTCCCGATGGGGCACACGTGGAAGTTTGCATCATGATCTCCCCTCCTCTCACCTAAAAATAGATCATTATGATGGAGGTTATAAAATTAAAAACAACTCTTTAAAGAAATGGCTCGCATAATACAAAGATGAGCCACGATCACAGACCAGATCTTTGCTCCCCACATATCTGATCAAACATTTCTGCTCCATACGCTCACACAAAGACAATGAAAATGACTTTTCTGATCAACATTCACATGACTCTCTAAAACAAATAACCCCACTGAAAAATGGCTTTCTAGCTAAACACAAACATGGCCTGGTAACACAGTGTAGACAAAAAGGGGTTCTGTGGAGACGGTCTATTGTTGTTTGAGGCACCTTACCTGGTCGTCGATTGCTTTCTCCTATCTGCCATGAAGGGAGGAGAGAAACCTGGTGTTCAAGCCAGCAACCTTGACGTTTAGGGCAAAGATCCTTGGGATCAATCCAACGACCATGGACTCATATCAATGATCCCACGTTCAAACCACAAGTCCTAAGGAACCCATGTACAAGCTGCATGAGCCAGTACTCAGACCAGAGATCTCAGGGTCTTCAGACAGGGTCGTCTACATCTCAGTCTCACAGTCTATCCAATTGGTCACCACATGGACAGGAAGCAACAGTATACATGTTCAGGATTCGGTGATCTGGGTAAAGAACTCAGTAGACATGTCCTGCAACCATGTCACTGGATCATGACGGGGATAGGAAAGCATTCTCCCTGCGAAAATATCAGTGACATATTACAACCACATCCTTTGACTGTGAGTGGACACAGTACAGGAAGGCAGAGTACTGCATGATGCCACAGGACCTCAGCCGTGCACTTCTGAGGGATTGCAGAGAGAACATGGAGATCTGCCATGAGAGCCGGCACGGATTCACCCTTAGAAGCTAACCAGCCCTAAGACAGGAGCACTGGGACCAGGGAGCACATACATGGGTACTGGCAGGCAGATGTACAGATGGCACACCACCTGTATTGGGACCCCTCATGAAGTCCTGGAATGTGCAATTAGTCCGTATCCTAATCCTCTGACTGTTCCAAGGTACCTCTGCATGGAATACAGACATTCCCTGTCATAACACTGCTATATCCTCTCACACTGTGCATGACTCCCTCGAAAAATCAGTATAACTGCTGGCCATACACGTATAATTCACATTGGCTATAAGGAGAAAACGGGACCCCCTCAAAGGCATCTTCATCCCAACCTCTCCTGACAGAGAAAGCACCCTTCATTGAATTCCAGGGAGGCGAAATGATCGGGGAGAGCAGGTCAAGTGCAACTCCCAACATGTCCTCTGGGTGGCAGCACTCGAGTAAGGAAACGGAAATATGGATCCGAGTGCAGAAGAATTTGCCCTCTGAGGACATACGGGATCCTTCCTCACCGCCCCAGTATTAAGCATATACAAACATGGGCTCCCCAAGTGTACGGAGGTGTATCTCTGACTCTTATGGAGTGTGGACACTGTCCCCCAATAAAAACAGTACTCCCTTTCCTGCTAACCCAGGGCCGACATAGTGAAAAAGCCAGATTAACAGGCGAGAGAGCACAGACACTTCAGACAATATCTCATTCTAACGGGACCAGGAGGGTCATGGGGAACTCATACATGCATTGAGAGGTTTAGACATGAGGAATGTGAAATAATGCACATACCCCACAACTGCAGGAGTGAAAGTCCTCCCCTGAGAAAAGTACTGCCTGCATTCCCATGACCCGTGAACCCCATCATCAAACCTCAGTAACACCTCCTAAGCTGAGAAAGACTTAAGGTGCCATGGACAGTCATGCTGAATTTGCATCAAGACAAGAGCAAGCATTCATGAAAAAATGTGCTTTCAGCCAACAAATTCACTGCACAGCTTACCAAAACAGTCTATTGCAGCACACTGCAATGCACACTATGGTTACAGTCCAGCAAAGTACCGATCAAACACATGACACTCAAACTCCTTGGTACTTGAAAACAGCAAAATGAGAGAAAGTCCCATGATAACACAATTGCTAGCAGGAAAACCAAGAGCTGTCAGACACATTTTACCCAGAAAACTCACTTGGAACCAGGAAAGAAGGACTTTGCAGCACCCAGCACTGCACAGTAATAAAACAACTTGACTTCCATATTCAAGGAGCGCTGGGAGAAACAGACACGTGGAATCAATGCACTCATCACCAAAAGAATCAATACAACAGCAGCTGAAACCCTACAACAAGAACAAAACTCTATTCCAAATGCGGTATCATTCCCTTCTCTGATCGATAACAAGGCTAAAAGAACACATGCAATGAAGCACTATCTGATCATCCGAGGCAAAGAAATCACATCCAACAATGCAAACAGAGGCTGACATACACATTAAACACACAGTGATGGGAACTGAGACCCATACACATACTAAGGGAACCCACCTCAATCCCAAGGACAAGTTAGGCAAAAGTTGGATACATGGAGAAGCACTGCACCCCCAGAAACCCTGCGCAGAATCAAAACCATGGAAAATAGGAACAAAGTCCTCAAGCAACACAGAATGAGCATTTCAGCGAACAAGCAAGCAAACAGTGAAACGGAGGAAAAATCCCACAGGACTATGATTCAAAACAGCAAAACTGATCAAAACCTTTCTGAACTCTGAATGAAAATAAAACACGAAAACAAAACTCTGAAAGCCTCACATCTCCAACAAACCCAACACCAGAATAATAAAAAAGGACACAGAACGAACAAGCAGAGCACCTACAGGTCCTGGAAAACCAGAAACGCAGTAATTTCAACAGGTACAACCTCTGCAGCCATCCATTTCACAGTGACAGCTGCTCATTTTCAACAGCAGCTAGTCATTTTTGGCAAGTGGACTAGTCAACAGAAATGTACTGGAAACCTAATCACTGAAAAGCACTTTAAGTCCCTGTTCATGGAGGAAACCTTCAGGGCCTCTCCATGATGTCAAAACCCAGCGCCAAGAAACCCACAGTAGTGCCATCCCCAATGTGCTCACTACACAGCTCCCCCTTTCTATTCCCCTAGGGTGGCCTCTACTGAAAAGGTTTTTCAAAGCTACACGCACCATGATGGCAAAGTCCTACTGTCACAGTGATCACACCAGTACCGTAAAGTGGGGCCTGGAACAGCAGCTCTGGATCATAGAAAATAATGAACAAACTGTGACGCACAACCAACACCGGGGCCAGTGTGAGCAAGCCACACACCTACACCCTCAGCCACAGGTCTCAGCATTCAACCCCAAACAGGTGCACAGACACGATACAGAACACAAAACCTAAAGTAAAGAGAGAAGATGGACAGAGACATATATCAAGCCCTTCCTACCAGGCCACATCCAACAAAACAGACTTCAACGCTAGCCATAGACTGCACTCTGAAACACGGGACCCAAAGGCAATTCCAAAGCTACGCACGACACCCAACAACCCTCATGAGAATGCACAAAGTACCCTGCACCACATTCCCCGGCAGGAAAAACCCACCACTGTCAGCAATGCACCACAGGCAGAACACAGAGCCCATCCAGCTGCCCTGTCCAGGACAAAACCAGGTCCTCCTGATTCACACACACCCAGGGTTCTGTAAACAGCACCTAAATAAATAAATAAATAAATAAAGACATAGGGGAGGCGCTGAGACTATGTCCAATTGGAAACATACAGCAACAGTTATTGGTACCACGTCCAAGACACTTCCTGAACATGGAAGGCATGGAACCTGGACATTCCCTCTCAACCTGCACCTAGACACAGAAAGACCAACAAACTGAATGCAGAGATCACTTTCCCTAAGTAAGTACAACCCCTTCACGACTCCCACCTACAGCACCTTAGGAATAAAGACGGTGACAGCCCTCCAACTCCCACAACAATCTCTTCTGAGCACGCAGGGAATAAAGGAGGGACAATGACTTTCCTCGGTGCCTTCTCATCTGTCCATCCTGTATTGAAGATCCCATCACACATTCATCAGCTTACACAAACATATTGGAAACCTTTTCACATAAAACTACCGAAAACCACATGTCACCCTACCTAATGGGAAATGGTAGAGACTGACCTAACGATCTCAGAAGTCATAGAGAGAAATAGGTCGGCATGCAGGGAAAACAGGAGTGACAAGCGAAGGTTGCACAGCAAACACCCAAAACTTAACACACGGGAGGCGAGACGAACGAGCCATCGAACTGCTGCTGAGAATGCCAAGGGTGAAAGTGAGTGGGCTTTGGCAAAGCCATCTCCCCGTAGCAGACCATTGCATGGACATTGGGTACAGTACCAGGAGTACCAATCATGGCTATCATCTCGGGCCACTGTCTTAAAACTCAGATATCAAGCACGGTGGAGCACAGGAAATACAGAACTGTCACTGTTGCCACAGTGGAATTCTCTCAGTAAAGAAATACCTCTTGCCCTGGCCGGTTGGCTCAGCGGTAGAGCGTCGGCCTAGCGTTAGGAGGACCCGGGTTCGATTCCCAGCCAGGGCACAAAGGAGAAGTGCCCATTTGCTTCTCCACCCCTCCGCCGCGCCTTCCTCTCTGTCTCTCTCTTCCCCTCCCGCACCCAAGGCTCCATTGGAGCAAAGATGGCCCGGGCATTGGGGGTGGCTCTGTGGCCTCTGCCTCAGGCGCTAGAGTGGCACTGGTCACAACATGGCAACGCCCAGGATTGACAGGGCATCACCCCCTGGTGGGCAGAGCGTTGCCCCCTGGTGGGCGTGCTGGGTAGATCCCGGTAGGGCGCATGCGGGAGTCTGTCTGACTGTCCCTCCCTGTTTCCAGCTTCAGAGAAGTGCAAAGGAAAAAAAAAAAAAAAAAAAGAAATACCTCTTAAAGGAGTAGAACCAGAACATTCCCTATCGCAGTGATGTCATCACTCATAAAGGAAAAGAGAACTTGAAATCACTTCTCCTGCTCAGAAATACTGACATTCACATACGCACACAATCCACCAGGCAGGAAATAGGTCAAGACTTCCTCTTATCAATAAAAAAAATCTCCCTGAACCCTCAGTGATCTGTGAGCCACTGTGATGACACAGAGGTGCGTGAGGAATAACACAGAAGGGAGGATAGACCCAACTCTAACACAATCATAGAGATGGCGTTGCGTTTTCCACAAAAGGGTCGCATATCCCAACAATGGAAGGAACGGACACCTGCAACAAACAGACAGTTTCGGAGACAATAAGAAAACAGTCATGCCTGCAAAGACCGCAGTGTTTATAAGCGTCCTTGCAAAGGACATCAAAAATTAAAGATTTCCCTTCAGTAGTACTATTCCCAGAATGACCACACGATGGCAGTCAAAGAAGTTGTTTTACCCCAATAAGGGACCTCATGTCTGGCATCATCCCGGAAAAACATACTCCATGGCACTGGTGATTGTACTGACAGAAAAAATACCACCCAGAGATAGGGAAGGATGCTGCCAACCCACTTTTGAGGCATCTCACTGGACGAAGAAAGCTTAGCGGCACCAAAACAGCATAACCGAGGTGGAGAACCCAGGCACATACCCTCATCCCTTGATAATTCTTGCAAACAAAGCTGAAGTGGAACTTGAAGTACCTCTCACTCAAAGACGATACCCAGACAACATCCAGATCAGGAACACAGAAGAACAGAGAAGACATGGCAGAGTGGGACATCAAAGCTTCCTGCCTCACAGCAAACAGTAGCACCTAAATCTGAAGCCTACACAGACAACCAGGACAGAAAGGCACACCAAAAAATCTCCAGGACAGTATACAAACATATTCTAAGAACATAACTAACTGCAAAGCAAAGACCCTGCAAAAAGAACCCACCTCCGCAGCCAAGACAGCATTCCCAAAAAGTTGGAAATCGAAGCATTTAAGACCACCAGATGGGTACTGTGGGAGTTGAACCACAATGTAGTAGTACATGCACTCTTATTTTAAGGCTGAATAGTAAGCAAAGGAACAAAGGCAGAAACTGATGACCCTACCTTACCTTTGGAATCCCTTTCTAAAGCCAGGGTGAAGACACAGCTTCAAGGTGTGATGTGCAAAGCCTCCTGATCCCAACGGACCCTGCAGGACCCTGCAGCACTGCACAGGAACGTCTAGTGAAAGTAAATAAAACTTGTCTTACCTGAACTAGAAGATGATTTCACAGGTACAGAAGGGCAAGGAGGCAGCACTGTCACAGCTGTCCATATCACAAAGGCAAGTCCTCTGATCTCTGCAATGAGACAGCAAGCAACGCTTTTCAGCAGTACCTTGTCAGGTCTGACAGCAGAACCCAGGCTCACAGTTGGATTGGGACTTCTCACTTGGAAACCGTTCTCAGTCCACACCGGACTACGAACACTATGCAAGGGACCTTCAAAGATCGAAATACCAGAAACGGCCTGACCAGGAGGTGGCGCAGTGGACAGAGCGTCGGACTGGGATGTGGAGGACCCAGGTTCGAGACCCCGAGGTTGCCCGCTCGAGCGCAGGCTCATCTGATTCGAGCAAAGCTCACCAGCTTGGACCCGAGGTCTCTGGCTCGAGCAAGGGACTTCTCACTCTGCTGAAGGCCCACGGTCAAGGCACATATGAGAAAGCTATTGATGTACAACTAAGGTGTCGCCACGAAAAACTGATGATGGATGCTTCTCATCTCTCTCCGTTCCTATCTGTCTGTCCCTATCTATCCCTTTCTCTGACTCTCTCATTCTCTGGGGAAAAAAAAGAAGAAATACCAGAAACGGTATTTCTCAGTTTCACACAATGCGATCCGAAAAATGTAAGTGGAACGTAATGATGCACTCTAAGGAAGGTTCCCAGGAAGACTGCCTGCCGCATGCGGCAGCCTAACAAGGGACCTGATGAATGACAATAACATGTAGTAATTAAAGATGTCCACAATAGGGCGACAGCGATTCAAATCCAGAGCTCAGTAGCCGTGAAGCTAAATCGAGCTGTGAATCAAGTGTCCAGAACCATTCAGGAAGACGAATTTCACTCTTTCTCTCCACCTTAATGAATCGAGGAATCGGGAAACCAGATGAAAAATGGAAGACAGTATGAACAGGGCTCCCCAAACGCAAATCTAAGCAAGACCTGCCGCCAAGCATCACAACACTTCAAGGTTAACAGAGGACATCAACAAAAAGGACCCATCACTCAAACGCTGGAAGAAGGCGCCCTAAGAAGCGGACACAATGACATTAAGAAGCAAACTCACAACGTCCTGATCCCTGTTCAATGCCCACAGAACTCCATGAAATCTGCAGATAGTAACAGAGAGCACTGTGAACATAGGACTGTGAAAGACCAAACCCCTCACGCGACAGTGATATCTTACCTCTGGGGATCCGGTCTGTCACAACCTTTTCCCTCCCGTGTCCTTACTTTCTGCATTCTCAACTCACGCCAGAGGACTCTTCCTCTGACCTCCGCTCTGGGGCATCCCACTCACAGACACTAGACAGCCGGCATCAACAATACCAAAAAACTTTAAGATGAGACTGAAACCACTACAAATACACCAAAGCCAATGAATCCCTCTCAGGATGCAGGCTTCCATGCGATTCCCACACATGTCCACCGGAGGGCAGCGTGGAGCCGCACTTCAAAGTGATTCTCAAGGACATCTACTCAACTGCTAACTAAAATGGCCAACACGCACCTCAAAGGGTAACAATCCTAAACATCATCCTAGTTCCCAGTGCACAAAATAGGGGCACCGGGAATAAAGTAACGTGGGAACTCTCCACAATGAGCAGTAACAGAATGCACATTGAAAGAACGACACAGACTGCGAGCCGAGTCCACGCAGAGACAACACGAAAGGAATGAAGACTAAAGCGCGTCACCCCCACACGTCCGGGACACCGTACCCTCCTAAGTAAAAATACTTCCAAAAGCAAGTAACATTCACAGAAGACACCCCCTTCCGGAGACCCAGGAACGTTCCTTCTGTTCCTAACACGGGGGCGGGAGGAAAACATGCCGGTAGAGTTCCATCGCGGAGCATTAGCTGCATGACACCCCAAGTCTTACCTGTCTGGATGCACTGTCCAGGGAATCACATCACTCTACCGGCACGAGTCGGGCCCACCCACGTACAGCAGTTTTACTTTTCCAGACAATCCCATGACAAAGATACTCACCGTGGAAAGGGAACAAGACTCTGCAGTGTTACCTTGACCACAGCAGAAGACTCTGCGGCTCCATCCGCCTGATCCCTTTGCAGCCAGACAGGCATCCAATATCTTCAGATGCCCCAGCCTGGAATGCCTTCCTTTCCAGGAGTGGCTCTTTATATGCAAATGCAGCAGGCTGATAGAGGAAACTCCTCACCTTGGGGCTCGGTGATTCGATCAACATCTAGGCCCACTCTTTACTAACTCTGTCCTTTGTCTATTCCCAAGGCAGCTATCGGGGTATGTGCTGTGACACTGACCAAGTTCTCATTCAGAGAGAACTCTGGAGCAGAAAAAAGATGGGAATGCCCTGCCTTGGCCTCCCTGGCCTCAGTCCCACCCACTCACCCTCACCTCACCCCCTCCAGGGAAAGCCCTCCCATCTGCCTCCAAGCCTAATACCTCTCCAGTAACACCTAACACCGTAGCCATATCCCAGAAGCCACACGCCCTAGACCAGGGGTCTGGAACCTATGGCTCCCAAGCCAGATGTGGCTCTTTAGATGGCTGCATCTGGCTCACAAAAAAATCTTTAATAAAAATAATAATAATGTTAAAAATATAAAACCTTCTCATGGATTACAATCCATTCATTTCCTACGGCTCATGTTCACGGTTGCGGGTGCCCAGAGCCAATCACAGCTGACCTCCGGGACCACACCAAATTTTTAATGGATAATGTGTAAATTACACAGGTCATTGTATGGCAGTCACGGAATTACATTTTAAAATATGTGGCGTTCACAGCTCTCTCAGCCAAAAAGGTTCCCGACCCCTGCCCTAGACCTACCCTTTGACCACCACCCTGGAATGCACTCCTCGACCCTACACATCCCCTAACACAGGGATCCCCAAACTTCGGCCCGTGGGCTGCATGCGGCCCCCTGAGGCCATTTATCCAGCCCCCACCACACTTCCGAAAGGGGCACCTCTTTCATTGGTGGTCAGTGAGAGGAGCACATTGACCATCATTAGTCAAAAGCAGGCCCATAGTACCCATTGAAATACTGGTCAGTCAGTTGATTTAAATTTACTTCTTCTTTATTTTAAATGTTGTATTTGTTCCCATTTTTTTACTTTAAAATAAGATATGTGCAGTGTGCATAGGGATTTGTTCATAGTTTTTGTTATAGTCCGACCCTCCAATGGTCTGAGGGACAGTAAACTGGCCCCCTGTGTAAAAAGTTTGGGGACCCCTGCCCTAACACAAACCAAAAAGCAATATCGGAACGCAGATACCTGGTGCTGGGAGGCACACGCCACACCCAGGGCACGGACTGCTGTCTGAGGCAGGACCCTGGACGTATTCCAATAGATTCCATGGCAGCCCAAGGGCCCTGCATCAAACTGCGGCCAGAGCCACACTTGAGATTCTCGAGGCCGGACACCAGGCCCTAACCCCAAGCCCTCAAACCCAATGTCTCATACCCAGCGGTGGACTCGGAGCACGAATGATATCTTCAGTGAAACTTCTTTACCTAGGCAGGAAAAAGACAGTAACTGTAAATGATTCACAGAACAATGACAATGAGGGCTTGGATGTCTTCTTTCCTCACACTCCACAGGTGTAAAACACAACAGATAGCTTCAGTAAAAGGCATTCCTTTTGCCGAGAGAAAGATCTTCCCTCAGACAGAACTACCCACCATGAGCTGTCCTGGGTTAAAACATCACATGGACAGCAACCTGGATCCACCTTACTTCCCCAACCTTCTCGGCTTCAGTAACTATCCACAGTTCTGTTTCATTTATTAAACGGATGTATTTTTTTTACCCTCAACAATATAAACATAAATTTCCCTCAAAACCAGTAAGCTGTAACAACCGGAGACAAAGCGACATGGACAGCATGCCCTGCACTCCCAGCAACAACAAAAAACACAGTGCACCCTATTCGTACAGAAAAACACACAAAGCCATAATATTTTACAAACCTTTCCATTCATTCACCTGTTTGTGAATCCAGACTTCAACAACATGTATAACAGAGAGAGCTTATTTTCACATTAAAAGACAAAAATTATTTTAAATGTCTTCAAAACATTCAAGCCAACAGGCAAAACCAATTTAAGCTACGCAGAAAGACAATCCACTGGAAAACCATACTATTCATACCACCCTGGGAACTAATGAAGGGATGGAATATGAAGAATGAGAAACAAAACCAACCACAGATAGTTCATTACAGGTCCAAAGATGAAAAGAAATCCTACCATGACACACCGAATGATCACCCCACAGGAAAACCGTGGTGATCACGCAGGACAATATCCACCACCCATGTGAATTCCTTATGGACTGTACTGGAAACCCTTAACTGGAAACATGGGTAGACACCTGAAACATAGATCCATAAAACAATCAATACACACAGAAAGAGAAACTTAATATGCTGCAATATCCAACCACGCCATAAGTTCACGAGGCAACATACTAGACCTCCAGGCAGAAAGCATCCAAGGAAAGAACACAGAGCACTGTCACCAGCCCGTTCAATTTCCCAGTAAGTACTGAAACCCCGTGCACCTGATGACATCAAGTATACTACATACTCATAATCAAATCAATACATATCATTCCTCCTCTCGTGGCCATCAGGAAACCTCAGGAACAACCCACAGAAAGGCCAAAATGACACAGAAGCAAGGTAACAATTCTTCCTAAAAAAAGGTTCCCTGCCGCCTGACCTGTGGTGGCGCAGTGGATAAAGCGTCGACCTGGAAATACTGAGGTCGCCGGTTCAAAACCCTGGGCTTGCCTGGTCAAGGCACATATGGGAGTTGATGCTTCCAGCTCCTCCCCCCTTTCTCTCTCTCTGTCTCTCCTGTCTCTGTCTCTCCCTCTCCCCTATAAAAAATTAATAAATAAAAAAATAAAATAATATAATAAATTAGAACCATCTTAAAAAAAAAAAGGGTTCCCTGCCTTCCTCACTAAGGGAGTGGCAGCCTCCCCTCTGACCTCATGTTCCTTTCTGATCCACTTATAAACAAAACGTTAACACAGAACCACAATCCACAAGAATGGAAGTAACACTGAGGAATCTGTGACAAGGCAATGCGCAAAATAAACTCAGAAATGCCATGGAAAACACATATATACACACAGAAACGCTCCCCACAGCTCAAAGCCATCCTGTCTCCTCATTGACAACAGGTTCCTTTGCGATTTCCCAAATTCTTTCCAAAGGATAAGCCGACATACCCTATCGATGGCTGCTCTTCCCTAGGTGTCCACAAGAGGGCGGCAGAGACGTCAATTCTATTCAGCCTGAAATAGCCTGCTCAGAGACTCACTCACTGTCTACAACCTTGGTAAAAAGGCGACCATCAATGTCCAGCAAACCTTCCGCAGGGGGAATTCTGTACATCCACCTTTCTCGCTCCCGCTGTATCCGAAAGAAAACCATACAGAGACCCCCATACCTCAACCACATGATCCCACTCCACACTGCACACTTAAGACCTACCTGACCTCACCGTTTTCTGCATCAACAAACTCCTCTTCTAAGGACCCTTTCTCTGGAAACAGCACTCCTCCATGTCATCTCCCTCTCACAAAACACCCATATCACACTCACTGGCATGAACGGTGAATTCACTAAAACAGGACTAACACATTCTACAGACAACTGCCGAAAGACCAACAATGTCGCCAGTGTAAGCACAGGGGAGAAACAAATGCTGAACGCCCAACTGAGTTGAACGACGCAGATATGGCAATAAAAGGACACTTCCTTCTACATCCCTTCCTCCTGCTCTTTAAAGTGACGATAAAAATCATAAATGTCTCACAAACACAAGGACATCCTCCTGGAACAATAAAGCTTTGCCATGCACCTCTCAGTAGGACCCAGACATGCATGACACCTACATTTCTAATAATACCTGGACAGAACCACAGTAACACTTCACTACAACATAACCACATCACTTCATATCGTAGGACTCATGGAAACGTCAAAGTCTATGTTTCTCTGGCAATCCTGGCTCGAGAAATAGTCAGCACTCCTCCCTGACCTTTTGGAAAATCATAAAGCTAACATGATGGGAGGAGACAGAAATAATGGATGATGATCACCGCATAGAATGTAAACAAGTGATCCCTAAATGACAGCACCTTCTGGGTGAAGAACAGCTGGAAAACAGTCCATTGGAACACAAAGCAGACATCATGACACACTCTAGTTCAAAAACAGTTGCCTGACCAGGTGGTGGCCCAGTACATAGAGCGTCGGACTAGGATGCGGAAGGATCCAGGGTCGAGACCCCGAGGCCACCAGCTTGACCACGGGATCATCTGATTTGAGCAAAGCTCACCAGCTTGGACCCAAGGTTGCTGGCTTGAGCAAGCGGTTCCTCTGTCTGCTGCAGCCCCACAGTCAAGGTACATATGAGAAAGCAATCAATGAACAACTAAGGAGCTGCAACAAAAAACTGATGATGGATGCTTCTCATCTCTCCCCGTTCCTGTCTGTCTGTCCCTATCTATCCCTCTCTCTGACTCTCACTGTCACTGTAAAAAACAATAAAAAAAAAACAAAAGAAAACCAGTACCTCCCCCTACAACACACACCTTGCATGCTAAGAACTCAAAAACATAGTGTGGAGTACCCTGAAAACAATGAGGACTCCTTTTTTGGGCTGATAACTTATCCTACAGAATGGATGGTATCAGACTGGATGTTACCAGATAAGCACAGTCAACTGGGACAGTATGGGACACAATGACGAACCACAGGAGACGTAGGAAAATCACTGCCTCTTCTCAAACCTCACATGCGGCTCTCTGACACCTTTCCCAGCATACACCTTTCCATCACACTGTTTCCACTGCATGCCTCATGGCTTTAAGCGTTCCTCCTCCAAACACAAATCCTACCCAGGTGGCCCACTCTTTAAGAGCGCCACCATGAGCTCCATCCTCTGGGACGAATCTTAGCAGGACTTGTGAAACACCACACAACCAATTCTACTTCTCTCTCTGAATTCCAAGAAGGACACCCCATTTTAACTGAGGCACAAAAGGACTCGCAACACCAACTTTCTTTCTCATGTCACCTCACTTCCTCCTCTTTCTTTTGGACACTTGACCATTCTTCAACGTCACACAGTCAGCAGAATGCTCATGTCTCCACTCACTATACTCAACCACTACACATTTTTCTGTCCATTTCAGCAGCAGAAAATGGGGCCTACACTCAACATCAAACAAGTATGACAACCTACTTCACAATGGCCAGGCTTACGTTATGTGGTAAAAACGAGAACAGGTGGTAAAGCCTCCTATGCCCTTCCTCGGGAATAATGACATGTAAAGATAGACAGTCCTAGACCAAGGAAACGTACCCTCACTCTAGAATCACGGAGACCCTCACCATGAGCACTGTGATCTCTACAATATCAATGCTCCCCATGTGTACTCGAAAAATCCCTCAACTCTTCACCGATACAGTCCATGTGCTTCTTTCCCCTAATTGACGCACCAAATAAAAACATAAGGAATGACATGAAGGAATTTTTCATTCCTTGGCCTAGCAGCCTGTATAGCTAACCCTACACATCTTAGAGGCCTTACAACTTCTCCTTCCCTCCCAAAATCACCGCTGGAATAGAAAACTGCATAAAAAGAAAGAACAAGAGATCCAACCTAGGAGACACCTGTTCTACCCTGAAATGTCTTCTTCAAGGTTCCACCACATGCCCCCTACAGGAATCATGGCGTTGGAAGCACACACACTGGCTCAGGATCCATGCAGTTTGAATAGCTCCACTGTCAGCCTAGTCCCTCTCAGTCAACCAATCTGCATTCAATTCAAAAGCCTATGCGAATCACCAAACAACAGAATACTTTGATAAATTCCTATTTTTACTCATGAAGTCTTCCACCTACATTCCACCCAGAGCAACAAGCTTAAAATACTAATACATAGGTGAAAGCACTGAACTCTTCAAGTGTCCCCGAGGCACACACACCTCTCTGGATCCTCCCAGCTCTCAGCATCGCCTCAGGATGGTTCACAGGGACAAAGGTCCACACGCTTCTGTCCAACAGAATCCAGTCTCCACAAACTAGGAAAACCCCACAGTCAGACACTCAATGGGGCTCATTCTGACTGGAGAGAACAGGATTCATCCAAACATGAAGCCTGGGGTGAGGGCGTATTTATTTAATACACAGAATGGGCTCTGACAGCATCTTCAAGACTCAAAATGAATATTCAAATCACAGAAAAGTCCTGCATCACCACACTCCATGTGCATTGCAGCAACAAATCCTATGATCAAAAACGGTGGGGGACACACACTAGGTGCAGACACAGTGACAGAAACCAGTGAAGGCCCAAAAAAACGGGCACAAAGCGCTGTACTGTTGTGTTCTCACATACACCTTGCCTCACAACAGTCCCCCAAAAAGCACACACATGGCAACAGAGATATCAAACCTAAATACATGACTACTGTGTGCCACCCAAATACAAACCTTGAGAAAGCACAAACTTGCCTAACGCCAACCATGGTCACTTGAACAGAGACCATCCGGAAAGAAATAAAGTATCACAGGCAGGTGCCAGCAATGCTTCACTGTGCACACAAAAATGGTGTCGACAGCAAAGAGTCTCCCGTTCATGGGATGCTGACCTTCAAAATCTGTCAATAGAAGTAGGCAGCCAGGCCCCAGACATAAAATTTCCTAAATGAATTAGCTATCCTCCCCTTAACCGAGCCCTGTCTTCACTGATGGGACTGCAATAGAAAGCACCTAGGAAAATCCTCCTGAGAGTCCCAAGCTATGAACCATTCACTCCTGCAATCCTTACTGCACTGGAGGATTCACTTCAACACCTGCTCTCTCCCAGCCCCTTACAATCTCCACCTTGCTCCCTCCTCCATTCCCAGAACATGAAATAACCCACCTGGAAGACAATCTCTCACTCTCGAGATCTGAATCCCAATGGCCTGCCCTCACCCTGGCTCCCAGGATCCATCCTAGACCTTAGTTGCAGCCTTCCCAAGTTCTCCTTTCTATGTGTCGTTTACGAGGAGTCAGACTGCAATGACCAGTGACCCAGAAATCGTGTCGTCATCAGACATGGAAGCACCACTGCACAGCAAATACGTCCTCAAACCCCTAAGACTCACTATGAGAATGCAGCCACAGGGCATCAAACTGAGGATCCTCTCTTGACATGCACACTGGGGAAACTTTGGGAAAACTTTTGAAGATAGGTAAAAAAAAACCCACAGTGGACACTGAAATACACAATGCCCTATCCCCACAGACAGCATCAGAAATACCATTTCAAAATCCCGAGGAACAAGCAGCTAAGAACAGCATCCCTGGGGGCCACCTGATTTCAATATTCTATGAGACTTCAACTTAAGAGTCACCCCCCTGAACCCTTAAGAATCCTCCTCACAGCCAACACACCAACACACTGCTGCTCCCCTCCTGGGAACACTCACAGACTGAGCGGGTGCCTCTCCTCCCCTCCCTCCCCACCCTCCCCCTCCACACCCTCTTCCCACAGGACCTGCGCCCAGGGCAGCAGTGGGCAGGGCCTGCGCTCTGGATTCCCCCTGACCCCGTCTCCGAGCTCCCTTCCCTGCAACTCCCCCACTCGGCCATGGAGGGCAACACAGACTCCCCCGGGATCTCCCTCAACCTAAACCCTGCCTCACTTCTGTCTCACCACAGGGACATCCTGGACACCGCCTGGACTCAACTGCGAAGTTTCCACGATGGGTCTACGATGGTGGTGGGAACCGTGGGACCCAGTCAGACCGGTGGGAACGCATCCCCCATAGGCTTACGACTGAAGACTCCCCGAAAGGGCGCCATTCCCCCCAAACGAAAGTGAACGACCTTCCTGAAGACTCCATTGCTCCGTAGTGAAAGGTAACAGCCCCCATTTACATGTAAGGTTTTTTCAGAGTCCAGTACACTCTCATCCTCGTTCCCACAGAGCTGTGTCATGCAACTCAGACTAAGAACTGGTTTTAAGAACACCAACGTGCACCTCGTGCGACATAACACATCTGTCTTCATGTGCACACTGTGCACCCTCACAAACAGGGTGCCGGCAGAAAGCGTCCACCCAGTGGGCTCCAACCAAACACAGACCACAGCTGACAGAAAACCTCGGAACACAGAATGGAAAAATAAAGAACAGTAAACGGCATGGTGCTTCTCTCTCCTCACAGTCTTCTCATCCAAATCCATGGTTTGTTTGTTTGTTTCTAACAAAGTAACCTCTTTGCCACTGTAGGATTCCCTGTTTCTACATTCAAAGCTCACTGAGGGGAGAAATTCTATTTCTTCCATCACAACAACCGTAAGACATGAGATAAATTTTCTTTCACAGAAAAGGCACGAGCAGGCTCTTCTCTGAACACTTCTTTCTAACATACCGAGCAGCCGCTACCCATTGCAGAAAGTCTGCCTTAAGAAACCCTCAGCTCCGTCTCCAATCCTTACTCCCTCTCCTTCACTCTTACTTACCTGAAACTACCTTCACCTCCCTTTACTCCACTCTCTCCTCCTGGCACCCGTGACAATGAGTCTCCAAGGCAAAGGCGACCCATCGTGAACAGCATCATCTCCACTTTGACCTCTTCACAACCCATCATGTACCCACAAGAATACTTTCAGAGGAATACTATGGGACAGCATGAGTGAGCCAATGACCCTAACTAACCCTCTCCCTTCCTTGATACTGATACACCCCAGCCCCCTGCTTGAAAGGCCTCAGCTTCCCCATGGGCTGCTTTGTCCTCCTCCCTCTACCAGGAACCCACCTTGCTAGACATGGCAACAACCACCTTTCCTGGATTTTTGAAAGCTTCCACCGTGCTGGGTCACTGCAACCCGACATCTGGGCCTCTCAGAACAGATTTGCAGGTCACTTCACTGCTCCCCTGTCAGACCACCCAGCACAGGGCTCCTCTTCTCCTCAGAGCATCAGGGACCCAGTCTGGGTGGCATCCTTCCTTCCAACATGCTAAACCCTTCACTCTGTATTCAGTCTTCAAAATGATGAACAGACTCCCTGACTCCGTCTCCCTTGGATTCACACTACTAAATCTCTCCCTCACGAACTCAACAAGACTCCATACTCTGCACTCCCGGACACACAGGAAAGGACAGGCAACCTGAATAACATTTCCCAACACCACAAGCGGACTGTTTTTTTTTCCACGGATGCACCTAGGTTGTTCACTGGCCATGGAGTGTCAGGAGACGCCACCCAACACTGCTTCGCGGATCACACCCACCCGTATAGACTCGCTCAAGTTGGTGGGCCCTGCTCTCCCATGGACTCCTCCACTGACCTTGCAATGGGACCCCATGAGTTCCCTTTCAATCTTGGGATAACCTCCCTGCTGCCGGTAAGATCACCCAACTTTCTCGTGCCAAACCATTAGAAAATTCACACACTCACTACCTTTTCACTGAATTCTACAACCCCCTCCCCCATTCCAACTTCTCCACCTTGTTCCCAAAACGCCTAAAGAACACAAACTGAACACTGTTCATGAGTATATCCTACTTCCTCGCGCTCTTGAGTATTACCCTACTCCAGGAAAACCGTGGATTGCAAGCACTCCCCTGCCCCTCCACGCCAGGAGACCTCCCGCGGGACTCGGGCTCGACTTGAGGTTCTCAGGTGCGGAGGATAGGGCGAGAGACCTTCCCCACAGTAGGCCTGTGTGACTACAGGATTCCGTAAGTGGGACCCCCACTGACTAATTCTTAACCTCTCCTTCACCCTCTTCTGGACCTGCAGCTTGAATCCATCCACTCAGAGAAGTAAAGTGGTCCACAGACTCCCTAATTTCTGTTACATAGATGAGTCTTTTTCCCTGCCATATGGCACCTTCACTGGGTCCCAGAAAGCTACTCCCTATTGGACTCTAACCAGATACAATTCCTCTCTGCGCCACGCATCTCTCTGATTCAAACGACCTTCCTTTTCTGTGTCCCATTCTCTCTCACAGGGCTCCTCCTTTGCTTCCAGCAAAACAAGCACTCCTGGGCTTCACTTCTCTCACAGCTTTCAGATGCTCTTCGCTGCTTTCAGATGCTGATGCCGATGTTTCCCTCCTGCCTGCACTCTTTCCACTACTCCCTCATGACTCCTATCGTAACCAGCACTTGCTTGATGAGGGTGAGACTGGGCTCCCTCTCCTACTATGGAATCCATCATGGACTTGCAGCTGCAACACTTTGAGAATGACTCAGACCTTCTCACAACACTCCAAGGAGCACTACTTGCAAGCAGTGAATACAATGAACAACTGTGCATCTGATATAGGAGATGTTCAACCAGGACAAAGAATAATCTGGCCCAAAATGTTAATACTACTCAGAACTCCCTCTCCACTCTATGGCACAACAAGACAAATACAATACAAATGCTGGGTCATTTGGAATCCTAGATCACAAATGCTGACTCTCTTGACCTACCCACCTAGAAGCAGACACCTGAGAAAAAACAATTACAAACCATCTTCAAAAATGGCTGAATACGATCTTAGGCTGAGACGATGCCCCAGAAAATCTGAGAGGCAAGGAACATCTCACAACTTGGACGCTGAATCACTCTCTGATGAATCAGACTGGTCCTATCAGGATCTCTGCTTCTCAGGACTCACCACGTGGTCTTTCCTGACTGTTTCTGAGTATCGCTAGGAATCTTTCTCAGAACTCTTTCACGTGCCAGAATTCACCCTCTAAACTACTCTTCTTAGGCTTTTCTGAAATGACACACATATACCTGTCCAAAAATACACTTTTTCTCAAGACAAATTTTTAATACACCACAGAACATGGCTTACTACCAGTTTCCTCTAACTTTGGTTCCTCTAAGAACCCACAAAGTTCCTCTAAGAACCCACAAATAACCCTATATTCTGGAACCCTGACCCTCATTGCTACTTCACACTCTACTACATCACCAGATACACTAAAAAACAAACAAAAAAAAACACCCTTCTTCTTATCAATACACATAAATAGCCTATATGTTAGTATGGAACCTGCAGTGCTAGGTGGAAATTCCTATCATTGTGTACCATGAAGGTTTCTCTTTACATAATAAGAAAAATCTTTTGTTCATAGAATAACTGTTGTCAGAACAACTCTATGAGAAAATAATATTACATGACACTCATCTAGAAACCTGTTAGAAAAGGGAGTAATTATACTCATTACATTACCATCTTTTCACATAAACTTATAAAATAGCCCCCAAATGAATCACTATTGTGATTAGAAAATAATTTCCACAGAAAGATGATAAAAATACTGTTTCACAATCAAAATTAACTTTGCCCCCAGGGCATATTCCCCAATATGGCGGCATGTCACATCACAGACATGGTGGGCTTTGCTGGCTACCAGTGCAGACAGTGGCACCTCCTACAAAGCATATAGGGCGCACAGGGCCCTCACCCAGGTCAATAATGACCATGAACAATAGCTGTATACTACTAAGAACACAACACAAACAGCATGTCCTTTTCCATCCTACAGCTGAAAGGATACCTTTCTACAATGACTAACAAGGAGGCTGACCTCTAAAGAACAACACCAATAAAGACAAAACTTACCATCTTCCAAACACTGGGTATGAGCATCCTAGGCTTAGGAGACACCTGGAAAAAGTCAGGAGTCAATACATATTCCATAAAGCTGCACATGATCCATCTTTTGAAATACATGTGTGAGCCTGACTGATAGCACAGTGGATAAAGTGTCAACCTGGAATACTGAGGTCACTGGTTCCAAACCCTGGGCTTGCTGTATCAATGAAGAAATGAGAAGCAACAGGTTCATGCTTCCCATTCCTACCACCCTCTCTCCTTTCTCTAAAATCTAAAATAAATAAATGAATAAATGAACAAACTAATGAATGAATGAATAGCCTGACCAGGCGGTGGCACAGTGAATAGAGCGTCGGAGTGGGATGCAGACAACCCAGGTTCGAGACCCTGAGCTTTGGCACAGGCCCATCTGGTTTGAGCAAAGCTTACCAGCTTGGACCCAAGGTCGCTGGCTCGAGCAAGGGGTTACTCGGTCTGCTGAAGGCACACGGTCAAGGCACATATGAGAAAGTAATCAATGAACAACTAAGGTGTCACAATGAAAAACTAATGATTGATGCTTCTCACCTTTCTCCATTTCTGTCTGTCTGTCCCTATCTGTACCTCTTCTCCCTGACTCTGTTTCTGTAAAAAAAAAAAAAAAGAATAATTCCCCTGTGACAAAAATAATCTTCAACAATCACTACCTTTCTCAGGATATTATAATACTATATCCCCCCAAAAACAAAAATTCATTAAGAATACTAAAAAAATCTCTACATGGCAAATAACTTCAACATACATAACTACTCCTCCATACCCAATCAATGAAAATCAAAGATACTCTCCAAGAAGGCTTGGAAGTTTTTGAAAACTGACCCTATTGAATGGTAAAATAACTTCCTATACATTTCAATTCACTAAAACTGCATAAAATCTCTATGACTCTCCCCACCATCCATCTAGAAACCTTTAAGGGATGGTAAACACAGCATCATCTGATGTACATCTTTTCTAAGAAACATCTAAAAGCCACAAATGATAACCCCAACATAAATCACTGGTACAGTTAGAAAACACTTTCAGCAGAGAAATAACAAAACAAACAAACAAACAAAAAAAAAAACCTGTGTTCCTATCATGCTAGTCTTCAGAAATATTAAATGTCAGGCTTCTGCCTCAGGCTTCCGTAACATAGGTGAATATGCCCCCAGGGCACATTTGACTAAAATGGTGTCCTTTCGTATTAACAACACCGTGGATACTGTTTTTTATTTGCATTCTGCAGATAGAAAGAACAGATTGCATAAAAGCACCTACAATGCACAGCCAGTCACCCAGGACAAAGAATGATCCACCCCAAAACATCCATACGACCCAGACTACAAACCCTACTGCTTGCACCCAACTATACTTTTTCATGTCTCATTCACATATAAACACCCAGGAACTGCATACATACCTGCATATTTACCATATCCACATACATATGTTGACATTTCATAAAACTAAAAAATATAATAATAAAAAAACGCCTTCTTTTCAATGTAAAGACACAAGCCACTCCATGGGAGACATTCTGAAATACAAAATCTGAAAAAAGACACACAACTTCCAAGGAAAACGGTGGGAAAAGTTCTATGCGGTGAGCCCAATAAAGATTGATGGTTATTCTATGAAAAATACTACACTACTTGCTAAATAGGAATATGACAATTTATTCCTTCTCCTACTCACCACTGTAAACCTACTTTGGAACCCACGTGAATCATGCAAACATCATACAAATGGACATTATACAACACTTAGTACATCTGAGGGCAAAATCCAGGACTACAAAGACCAGCGCTTCCTACTATTTGGTTACATGGACCTGAGGGTTTCTGCTTTTCATGTATTTCACAGGAAATCTGTAACAGAAATTCCCAATGACCTAAAGCAGACCTACAACAAAAATTACAAAAATTTATCATTGAACTAGATGGATAACAAACACCTCTCTCATTCATAGACAGGCAATCACTTCTTCGGAAACAAAACACACACACACACCCTTCAAAATACTCGGCCATGAGAGAAAACACTACCTGAACGGAACACTGAACGCCGTTCATACAGGATCGGATCTGCTGAACATGGTCTGTGCACCTGCGCTAAGGTGTCATTCTCAGAAGTGTCCACACGAGGGCGCAGGGCATCGCGCGGACGGCGATTTTAAAGGAGACCGTCTTCCACTCCACACCTGTGGTAACAAGTACAATTACAAAACAATTACAATGGAAATATTATTAAAATGCTGCTTTAAAATCCTTTCAGGATCCAGAAAGGTTCCAAACTTCCGCCTCACTAGTTTCTTCTCCAAAGGTGACTATGCCCCCAGGGCATATTCGGCCAAGAGGGCGGTGTTTCACATGTGAGCATGGTGGGGCTGACTGAGCAGTGGAGACAAAGAACAGGTGCTCCTGAGCCCCGTCGATGCAGACGGCGTTCACCCGGGACACAGAATGATCTGGCCCAAACGGTCACTACTGCACCAGGACAAACCCTACTTTCCATGAAACATGAAGAGTCAACTACAGTACAAACAGCTGGTCATTTTGCATCCTGGATCACACATGCTGCCTCTCTTCAACTAGCCACACAGACAGAACAATGACACAGACAAGACCACCGTCTTCAACAATTCGGGAGGAGTGCTCCAGGCTGAGAACACACCCCACAACATTACAGACTCACGGAACATCTTACAACTTCAGATACTAAATCATGTTCATGAGCCAGACTGGCTCTCTACACATCACTGCTTCTTTTCACGAACCATCATCCGGTCTTTACTAACTTTTTCTTCATGTCACATAGAATACGTATTCCTACTCTTTTACATTTTAGCATTCATTCTCTAAACTTGTATTATTTTCCTTTGCTGAAATCATGAACAAATTTCTCTCTAGCAATAGACTTCTTTCTTGGTAAAACTTTTAATATACCACAAATCAAAGTTTACTACTACTCTCAAAGAACTTCATTTCCCCTACAAAATAAACCAAAGCATAGAAACCCTACATTCTGGAACCCTTCTCCTTATTCTCACCCTCACTCAAACTACACTATACCACATGATACAGTTTAAAATTTACAAAAAAAAATTTCTCTAATACGTCATTCTTCTGCTGTGCCATTGTTCAAACACACGCTGCCTCACCTTTTCCTCCAGGGCAGATACTGAACAACACGCAACTATCTCAGCAACAGGGGATTATCTGCAGCACCAAGAAGTGTCTCTGACTCACATCCTGACGAGGTAGAACTATCCTGGCCTTCGATGCACTTCCAGACCATGCGACCAAGGAACAAGCATCACATAGATCACAGAGGCCACTTAGAACCCACTGGCCTGCATTCTCAGGACAATGACTGTGGAACACATTAGGACACTGAATCACCTGTGAACCACAGGATGTTTCGAAGCATCCTTGCTAGCTCATAACTCATGACATGTGCAGTAATACGGCTTCAATAACGTAACTGATCATCAATCACCCTAGTCTTTTCCTTTCCTACCTCCACCATATACGAGTTCCTTTTCCACTTTTTGCACAATTGCCAACTGACCTACATGGCAATTTATTGCAAAATACTTTATTGCAAAATACTTCCTGTTCCTAGAACACCTTCTACCCCTTCATTTCCAATACTAATGACTTTCATTCTATTTTTTTTTCTTAACCAAATTAAAAACAATTTTACATAAAATCCCTTCACAAACATGTCTATAAACTCATTCTATCACACATATAAACAACAAGACTTTTAATAGTACTATTGCCTTAGTTTCACTTTACCTATTAAACTACAAAATATAGGGAAATTATACAAAAAGCAATAAATGGAAGAAACCCTGACTGCATTGAATAATTCCTTCTAGTATATAGCTACCAAAATAAACTGCTGTGCTAAATCCTAATCTGCCGGGGTCCAGCCCCGGGGGGGATCCAGGGGTCCCACAGGAGGAGACGGCGTCGGCGAAATGGAGTGAGAGAGCCGAATTCTTTTCTTTCTCTTTATTCTCTAGTTAGCATTTACTGCCAGGCATCTCTACCAAATGCTGGTCTAGCTTTCTTTTTATGCACACACACTAAGTTACAATCACATGGTATTTTGTTTCACTATGGTTACATGTTTCCAGATAACAGTTAATTCATATCTATAAACTATAAATCAGGTGGTAAGTTATTCAAAGTACAGTTATACAATAGCAATAACAATATTGGTACAAACTTCTAAAAGATTAGTACTAATTAATAACTCTACTGTTGTTGTGAGTTAAGGGCGCAGAGAGAGATTAGCAGACGAAATCATTAAGGACTAGCAAAGGCCCACCGCTTGCTCAGGCAAATGGCCTTGAGTTCATGCAGTGTCCTAATTTTTCTCACAAGACTTCAAAAGGCTTGCTTATTAAGAAATTGTCATAACATCAAGAGTAACTTTTGCTTAAAGATATATAGAGTGCACCTGCAAGATAGCTTAGTAGCAACATAATATCAGAAGGCATTAATTGCTATTGCTTCTATGGATTCTTCTATATTCCTCTTTATTATCTGAACGAAAAACCTTGGGAAAGTATATAAATCTCATGAGAATATCTCACTGAGAAAGCCCAGTAACTGCCTTTAGTGATAAAACAAGTCTTTTAACAAAACATTTTTTACTAGCCAGCTGCACTCCTATCCAAGGCCATGCAACAGGCCACTCCACTACACTTTACCTAAGATTCTAATGTCTAGTTAAACTTTATTTATTTACTATATTCATATACTAGCTAAGTTCTAACTATATTCTTTCTAACATGATTAATAAGAAACTCTCCTACAAACTTAACCCTTTACGAGGGATATCATAGCCAGCCTCTTATGTTTATGAGCCCAGATCAAGGGGCTTACAGGCTTTTCTGTGGAACTTACACCTTCTGTCTCATTTCCAAAGAAATTACTACAAATCTACAGGGAAAGCACGGTACTATTATCCCTGTGCCATAAATAATAGCACACACCCAGAAAAAGGGGGGAATATAAGGCCAGATTAATTCAAAAGATTAAAGGGGGAAGTGTCATTGTGCCTTTCCTTGCGGTGACTTTGTCAACCCGCAGCTGTTGGTCTTACTGCGGTGACTCTATCTTCTTTTGCTGTGACTTTGTCAGCCAGCAGTTGTGGATCTTCTTCTGCTGTGACCTAGTTAGCCAGCATTAGTGAATCGGCTCCCAACACTAATCAATAAACATTAATAGCCTAATTGTTGGGTCACATTAATGGATGCAAATTCAAACAAACATTATATATGACAAAGGGTTCTCTTTACATGAAAGAAAAATTATAATATATATAATAACTGGTATCAGAACAACCGTATAAGCCTGACCAGGCAGTGGTGCAGTAGATGGAGTATCGGACTTGGACGCAGAGGACCCAGGATCGAAATGCCAAGGTCACCAGCTTGAGTGTGGGCTCATCTGGTTAGGGCAAGGCTCACAAGCTTCAGCCCAAGGTGGCTGGCTTGAGCAAGGGGTCACTCAGTCTGTTGTGGCCCCCTGGTCAAGGCACATGAGAAAGCAGTCAGTGAGAAAAAACTGAGCTGCCACAACCAACAACTGATGCTTTTCGTCTCTCTCCCTTCCAGTCTGGCTGTCCCTCTCTCTATCTCTGTCAAAAAAAAAAAGAAAAGAAAAGAAAAGAAAAGAAAAGAAAAGAAAAGAAAAGAAAAGAAAAGAAAAGAAAAGAAATGGAACCCCTACATCCTGCCATCCACTTAAATCGCTTCCTTCTGAATGTTAATATCCACCTCCACCAATAAAAAACCTTGGAGCTGCCTATGACATAAAGGAGCAAGACATTAAAATAATTGAAAACAACAACCAAAAAAATTTTACATGACATACAGTACATTCTACAGCAAAACTTTTGCTGCATCAACACACTCCACATGCATTGTAGCAACAAACAAGTATGATCAAGAACGTGGTGGGGGGGCATGCACCAGGCCTGGACACACTGACAAGAAGCAATGGAAGGCCCATAAAAGGGGAACAAAAGAATGTACTATTGTCTTCTCCCATATACCTTGCATCACAACAAGCCCCCATAATACACACCCAAGCAACAAAAATAGCACACTTAAATATGTTACTACTGTTTCCCACCTAAACACAAACCTTGAGAAAGCATAAACTAAACTAACGCCAACCACTGTCACCTAAACAGAAACCATCCTGAAAGAAATTAAGTATCACAGGCAGGTGTCAGCAATACCCATTATGGACACAAAAATGGTGTCACTAGCAAACAGTCTCTCAATCATGGGATTCCAAACTTCAAAATACAATAGTAGACCAGAAAGGGGGGGGGGGAGGCCCCAGACATACAATTTCCTACATAGATTGACCTATCCTACCCCTCACAGACAGCCATCACCACTGATGAGAATGCAATAAAACACATCTTCCAAAATCCACCTGCTAGTCCCCAGCTCCTGAGCTGTGAACTCCAGCAATCCTCACTGCTGTATACTCCACTTCAACACCTGCTCTTTCCCAGCCTCTTACGATCTCCTCCTTGCTTCCTCCTCCATTCGCAGAGCATGAAATAACCTGCCGGAAAGACAATCTCTCACTATTGAGATATAAATCCCAAATGGCCTATCCTCGCCTTGGCTCCCAAAATCCCTCCTACACCTTGGGTGCAGCCTTCCCAATGTCTCCCTTCTCTGTGACTTTTACAGGGAGACTCACTGCAATCACCAGTGACCCAGGAGTCATGTCCTCAACACACCATCAGACAGGGAGGCACCTCTGCACAGCAAATACAGCTGCAAACGTACTAAAACTCACTACGGGGACATGGCCACGGGCCGGAAACTGAGGATCCTGTCTTGACATGCATACTGGGGAAACTGGAAACCTTTGAAAAAAGATAAACAGGAAACAACCCAATGTGAACACACAAAAATGCACAATGCCCTATCCCTACACACAGCATCAAAGATACCATTTCCTCAGACCTCCAAACAACCAGCTGACAACAGCCTACCCCGGGGCTACCTCATTTCAATACTCTATGAGACTCCACCCCACGACCCTCCCCCAAAACCCAGCCCCTTAATAACCCTCCTCACAGGGACACACTGCTGCTCCCCTCCCAGGAACACTCACGGACTGAGCAGGTGCCTCTCCTCTCCTCCGTTCCCACCTCCCCCTCCGCACCCTCTCCCTTCCCACATGCCCCGCACCCAGGGCAGCACCGGGCACGGGCACTGCGCTCCGGGCTCCCCCCTGACCCCGTCTCCGAGCTCCCTTCCCTGCGACTCCCCACTTGGCCACGTCATACCCCACAGACTACACCTTCTTCACAAATTAAATCCATGAGCCACCCCATGGGAGACATTTTGAAACGCAAAACCTGAAAACGGGACACAAAGCTTCCAAGACAAACGATCGGAAAATTTCTATGGGGTGAGCTGAATAAAGGTTGATGGTCATTCTATGGAAAATAACACACCAATTGATAAATAAGAATAAGACAATTTATTCCTTCTCCTACTCACCACTGAAAACCTACTTTAAAACCCACATGTATGATGCAAACTTCATACAAATGTACCCTATACAACACTTAGAACGGCTGAGGGCAAAAACAATAACAAAAAAGAACAGCATTTCCTACCTTGGAGTTGTATGGACCCGGGAGTTCCTACTTTTCATGCATTTCACAAACTCTGTAACAGAAACTCTCACTGACATAAAGCACACCTACAATAAATATTACAAAACTTTATCATTGAACTAGATGGATACCCCTCTATCATTCACAGACGGAGAGTAATTTCTTCAGAAATGATAGACACCTCCCCCTTTCAAAATACTCGGCCATGAGGCAAAACACTTTACCTGAACGAAAGACTGAATGCCACCTTCATAAAGGATCCGCTCTGCTGAACATTCTCTGGGCACCTGCGCTAAGGTGTTCCCAGAGGTGTCCACACGAGGACGGAGGACATCACACGGACAGGGATTTTAAAAGGGACCGTCTTCTACTCCACCCCTGTGATAACAGGGTAAAATTACAAAACAATTTCAATGCAAATATTCTACAAATACTGCATTAAACCCCTTTTAGGTTCCAGAAAGGTTCCAAGCTTCTGCCTCACTAGTTTCTGCTCCAAAGGTGACTATGCCCCCAGGGCATATTCGGCAAACAGGGAGGTCCTTCACATTATGAACCTTGTGGGGCTAACTGAGCACTGGAGACAATACACAGGTGCTCCTGAGCCCCGATGATACAGACATCTTCATCCAGGACACAGAATGATCGAACCCAAACAGTACACAGAATGATCGAACCCAAATAGTCACTACTACACCAAGACAAACCCTACTCTCCATGAAAGGGGAAGAGTCAAGTACAACACAAACAGCTGGTCATTTTACATTGTGGATCACAAATGCTGCCTCTCAACTAGCCACATCGGAGCTCACACAGACATAAAAACAGACAAAACCACCCATTTTCAACAATTCGGGAGGAATGCCCTATGCTGGGAACACACCTAACAAAATTACAGACTCACAAAACATCATTCAACTTCAGACACTAATCTCACGTTCATGAGCCAGAAGAGATCTCTCAAGGTCACTGCTTCTTTTCATAAACCATCATCCAATCTTTAATAACTTTTTATTCATATCACATACAATATGTATTCCTACTCTTTTACATTTTAGCATTCACTCTCTAAACTTGCATTATTTTCTTTGGTAAAATCATAAACAAATTCCTCTTTACAAATAAACTTCATAAAACTTTTAAAAATCAAAGTTTGTTACTACTCTCAAAAAGCTTCTTTTCCCCTACAAGTTAACCAAAGCATTAAAAACCCTACATTCTGGAAGCTTTATACTCACCCTCAAACCATGTACTACACACTACATGATACAGTCTAAAATTTACAAAAAAACTATTTGCTACTACACCATTCTTCTGCTATTTCGTTGCTCAAACACACACTGCCTCACCTTTTCCTCCAGGGTGGATGCTGAAGTACTCACAACTATCTCTGCGACATGGGATTATCTGCAGCAGCGAGAGGTGTCTCTGGCACACATCCTGACGAGATAGACCTATCCTGGCCTTCAGCTTTATTAGCATCACATAGATCACAGGGACCATTTAGAATCCCTCCAGCCTGCCTGCTCAGGAAAAAGACTGTAGACACATTAGGACACTGAATCACGTGTGAACCACAGGATGTTTTGAAGCATCCTTGCTTTCTCATGACTCATGACAAGCTCTGTAATACGACTGCAATAATGTAACTGATCATCAATCACCCGAGTCTTTTACTTTCCTACCTCCACCATCTACGGGTGCTTCTTTCAATTTTTGCACAACTGCCAATTGACATAATTGCCGCTCTCCTTTATTGCAAAATAATTCCTGTTCCTAGAACACTCTCCACCTAGACCCTTCATCTCCAACACTAACGACTCTCATCCAGTTTTCTTTCTTAATCAACTTTAAAACGATTTTACATAAAATCCCTTCCCAAACATGTCTATAAACTCCTTCTGTCACACGTAAAAACAACACCCAGAGTTTTCATAGTGCTATTGCCTTAGTTTCATTTCACGTATTAAATTACAAAATATAGCCTGACCAGGCGGTGGCGCAGTAGATAGAGCGTTGGATTGGGATGCAGAGGACCCAGGTTCAAGCCCCAAGGTCGCCAGCTTGAGTGCGGGTTCATCTGGTTTGAGCAAAAGCTCACCAGCTTAAACCCAAGGTTGCTGGCTTCAGCAAGGGGTTACTTGGTCTGCTGTAGCCCCACGGTCAGGGCACAAGTGAGAGGGCAATCAATGAACAACTAAGGCGTCGCAAACAAAAAACTGATGATTGATGCTTCTCATCTCTCTGTTCCTGTCTGTCCCTGTCTATCCCTCTCTGTGACACTCTCTCTCTGTCTCTGTAAAAAAAAAAAAAAAAAAAAAAAAGATCAATAGTAACCAGAACACAAACCCTGGCCCTGGCCTGTTCACTCAGTGGTAGAGCGTCGGCCTGGTGTGCTGGAGTCCCGGGTTCGATTCCCGGCCGGGGCACACAGGAGAAGCAACCATTTGCTTCTCCACCCCTCCTCCTCTCCTTCCTGTCTCTCTCTTCCCCTCTGGCAGCCGAGGCTCCATTGGAGCAAAGTTTGGCCGGGCGCTGAGGATGGCTCTGTGGCCTCTGCCTCGGGCACTAGAATGGCTCTGGTTGCAACAGAGCAGTGGCCCGAATGGGCAGAGCATCGCCCCCTGGAGGGCGTGCCAGGTGGATCTCGGTCGGGCATTGTGGGAGTCTGTCTGACTGCCTCCCCGTAATACAAAAAGAAAAAAGAAAAAAAAACACTAATGATTGATGTTTCTCATTTCTCCATTCCTGTCTGTCTCTCCCTGTCTGTCCCTCTCTCTGACTCACTCTCTGTCTCTGTAAAAACAATAAATTAATTACTTTTTAAAAAATGTAACATAAAAAAAATGTTAACAGAAGACAAACCCTAGTCTACATTAAACTGGACCAAGAGTAACATATAATGCAAACAGCAGGTCATGTTGCTGATCCTAGATCTCATTTAACAAACCTCTCTTCAACAACCCACATGGAAGCTGAAACTTAAACAAGGACAATAAACACAAAGTATTCATCTTGCAATCCCTGTAGCTCAGTGTACCAGGCTGAGAACACTCAGGATAGAGAAGAGGACCTCACAACTGAGGAGAGGAATCCCTCTGTGATAAACCACACTGCACATGTCCACATCGCTACTTTTATAAATCATAAATCGCTCATTCGTAACTGTTTCTTAAGATCACTTACACTCTTTCCTCTTATTCTTTCACATTCCAGATCTCATCTTCTAAACTTTTCCTCAATGAAATCAAAGACTCTGACCAGATTGTGAGCCCCCCCAACTCGACCTCCACAGAGTACATGACGACTTACGTCCTTAGAATTTCCACTACACCTTGCATCCCCGTCCTAAACTCATTGAAAATTAAACATAGCTGTCACTACTTTATTTTATCATTACTGGACGTATAACTTACAAAAGAGATGTTGCAAACACCTCACATGACCTCATTTCTTCCTTTTACCTTCCAAAATCTAACAACTTCTTCATTTCTTACATATTACAACAGTGAAACTATCATTACTGCATGTCATATACCTTGATGACACATGACAATCATCTAAAATTTACTACAAATTAAATTAAGTAGAGGAGGAATAACATCAGTACATACCTAAATGCACTGTAAAGCCGGTAGCTACAGCCACCATCACAGCAGCCTGGCCCATGCACGTTCGCATTGGATTCAGACAGATGGTAATGAAACAACAAAGCCACAAACTGGTGGGCTATTACCTTTAACCCTACCTTACACCTGGCGGTCAAGTAAAAACACACTGGGCTCCAAAACCCACTCATTCACCGCTCACAAAGCTACCAACTTATCCGAGTTTCCTAGAATCAAAGGTTTCTAGCTAACTAGCCTCATTCTCCTTTTTTCCCCATCTCCTTCTCTCTGCAAACTCTGCACTAACTGGCTTCCCTTTCAGCCATCTTGGCTGCCTCTCCTCTCCTCCACGTCGTGGCCTTACTGTGCTCTTCAACCTGCTCTCTGCTCTAATGATAATCTCAGGAACCGAGAAAACAAGCTCCAGGTCTGCCCCACTTTATTGTGCAGAAATCAAAACCTTTAATCTAATATACAAAACAGGGAAGTCTCTAATACAAAGTCACTTATCTGAGGCATGATGGGATTGTACCACCCCACATCAAAAAGAGTGGGAAAGGCTTAGTCCTAAAACCAAGCCCCAGGCTACAAGAATCCTTCCTGCCTATCCACAGCCTGCCCCCAACACACATTGATATCAACTGGGCGATGAGCTTCCATGTGGGCAGCGCCATCTTTAACAAAGTAAGCCTAATATATTTTATCTGTCCAACATACACCTCTTGGAATCCATGGAAGTACGAAAGACCAGAGTAACAGGCTTTATTGAAAGGAAGAAAGGAACCCTGCCGTGTACTTCTCCTGGGGAGAAGAGCTCTGGTTACAGACTAGGGGAAAATTATATAGTGTTTGGGAGAGCCTGATGGGGTACTGAGTCAAAAGTACTGGTATGTCCAGAGCCCCTCCTTGGGGCAGCTTTTCAGCTTCTTGGAATTCCTCTGTCTCACGGGCCATAGTCCAGTAAGGGTGAGGTCTGACAGATACGCAGAACATCAAGAGGGCAGTTTCGAATTCACGTATCTATCAGTTCTCAACTCTGTGGTTACATATAAAAGAAAGGCAGTTATTAATTTTATAATATATGGTGAGGGGTGACGAGGAGAAAGAGGAGAAAAAATTGGAAAATTATAGCTTCTTCTAGAGAAAACTCAAGAAGGGAACCCTGCCAAGCTAAGAGGTCGTCAATTTCCATGCTGTAACGTCTGAACCAGGAAATGTTTTTGACAACCTGAGTGAGGAAGTTAAAAAAAACTTGCAAGGTAATAATTGTGAATTGCTTCCTGCGAGTGCTCAGGGGACAGAGTGACATGGTGATACATGGTCTCCTGGATGAGCCTCATGAGACGTTCGGGTCTGGTTCCTCTCTAATGGGAGGACATGTGGAGATTTTTAGAGACAGGGAACCTGTTGGTGTAAGTTTTAGAAAAACTGAGTATGTGTGGCTTAAAAGGAAGGAGGTTTGGAGAACATTCAGGAGGGAACTCCTCGGGCTGAGGGGCAGCTTCTTCCTGCTGTCATGTCTACCTATTTGATATTTCCCTCGTGAAGTTCTCCTTGGGGTATTGGGGAATAGAACTGTAGAACCATTTGATTGTAGGTAATCCTACAGATTTCTCTCATCTGGGCCTGTAGGAACTTGATAAAGAGGGGGCAAGTATTTGGAGATTAGGAATGCAGAAATAAAGAGGGTTGTATAGCGGGGGGTTGAAAGTTAAAATTTTTTTTCCTGGAAGCCCTGGAAAGGGCAGTTTTACCTTGAGCTAAAATAAATGTTTCATGTCCGTTTGTAGGCTCTTCTTCAGCCAAGATCCCAGAGATCTTGTCCCTTTACTATGTGAAGAGTAAAAAGACTGAGAAGCGTTAAGAGGTGAATGCTATTCATTCTCCTAGTTCTTCAGGGATACGGGAGAGCTTTAGGGTCAGGGGACCAGTAGGGGTTAGAAGATAGGATTTAGGAGGTTTGCTGAAGTAGGTTTTCAGATTTCTCTGTTCCGCGAGGGCAGGTTTCAGGGTTGCTGGGTAGGGTTAGGTAGATTTCTCCAATTTTCTGATTGGCAAAGGTCTACATGCGATTCTGTAAGAAACTACTGAATAAATGTAAGAGGCAGGGTTCAAAAGTTAAAAAAATAAATAGGTGAGTGGACTAATGAAAGGCAATAGTCAGGACACCCAGTTTCTGTGAAACCATTGATTTCATGTATATGAATTCGCTGGGCTTCAGAGAGAGAGAGAGGGAAGAAATAAGATGGGGAAATGGCCAGTCCCCATCCCCGTGCCCCTAGACCTATTTTTAAAGAAATTTTTAAAGCAACAAGAAGAGAAATTACCTGTTTAGCTCGTTTGGTCCTTAGATTAACAGGTAGTGTACTAAGAAATGGAAGAGGCTCATGAGGTGGGATTAGGTTGACATACGGGATGAGATAGATTAGGGTACAGGTTTTTGTCCAATTAGTAGGGACACACATAATAGGTGTTGGTCCCACACAAGTAGAAAGACTGGGTGAGACAGCCTGAGAGGTGAATAGAGAGGAGAAGGACAAGGAGTCGGTTTTGTTTCTGTTTCTGAGCTCCAGATGGTCAGGGTGGAGGAAAGAGTCGCCCTTAGCAGCAGTGGGACTTGTCAGGATCACGGTGTGTGGACCTGTCCACGTGAAAGTCAGTCCTTGGGTGATGTACTGCGGGAAGCACCTCTTGGACAACCTTTGAACAGTTTGCTGAGTAATCTGTAAATCCTGCAAGTGCTTAGGGAGCGGGTGGTTACATTTCTACACTTTGCAGCTAGAGTTTAAGTCCTAGTGACCACTGCTTCTAGCTGGAATTAGCAGCAGGTCCCAGCCTACAATAGGCATGGGACATTGAGACAAGAGGAGTAAAGGAGACACCATACATTAAATAAAGCAACAAAGTTAGACTGTCAATACCCACAGTACAGATCTTGGAGGAATAAATAATATTTAACTATTCAAACGAGGCATAGTAGATGGCCCTTGTGTTTAAAAGACATGGGATCAGTTTATCTGCTCCTTGGAAGAAATACCTTAGGCTCGTGAACGATGTTCTTCAGCCTTCAGTGGCAATTCCCAGCATGCTGGGCAAGGTCAGGTCACAGGTAGCTGGAGCAGGGCTAGAAGAGACTGAACCCTCCCTCCATGGATCAAGGGGGCACCTTACCTTCTTCTGTGCCTTTTCCACAGCACAGACGTGTAAACTGGTGGGGCTGGGAAACCTGGCAGGCTTCAGTACAATGAAGCAGGGCCCTTAAGGGTGCTGGTGCCTTCAAGAGCATATGACAAAAGCTGTTATTTCCTAACTTCTTTTGGGCCTTATTTGCCTTTTCTGTTACTTCCTTGGCCATTATAAACCTTAAAAGCCATGCTCAGAAGATCTCACTGAGGGGCTTGACTAAGAGAGCAAAATTGGGAATCCAGTGTATAAACAAGCCTATTAGACCGAGGAAAGAAAAGATTTGATTTGCGGTGGTAGGTGGATGGAGACTATGGAGGGTCTGAGTTCAATCTAGGGTGAGACCTCAGGTGGTAGGGGTTAAGGCAATGCCCAGATAGACTAGGGACTAAGAGTGAAGTTGAGCCTTAGCAGAAAAGATGTGATATCCCTTCATGGAGAGGAAGTTAAGAAGGGTGGAACAAGATAACCTGGACATGTTATCTTTGAATATATCTATCCTGATTTATTGATGTCGCCCCATTAAAAAAATAAAATTATTTTTTAAAAAAAGGGTGGAGATGTGTCTCCTAGAGGCAGGCAGGGAGGAGCTGTAGAGGAGTATGTTATCCACATATTGTAAGAGAGGACTAGTTTTGACATTGCATGCTGCTAAATCCTGAGCTAGTGCCTGCCGAAACAGGTGTGGGCTGTTTCTGATCCCCTGGGGTAAAACAGTACACACAATGGCAAACAAAAGTAAGAGCCAGAGTGTAGAAGAATGGTAAAGTAGGCATTCTTCAGGTCTAGGACCTGTAGAGATTAGGGACTACTGGATGGAGGGGAACTGCTGCCTCATTGATTGGATGTAAGTCTTATAGGAGACGATAAGCCCCGGAAGGTTTTTGAACAGGAAGAATGGGGGTTATTGCAGGGAGAGTCTGTGGGGATGAGTAAACCTTGATTTAAGAGGCGGGTATTTATTGGTTTAAGGCCTTAGAAACAGACACAGTTACACATTAAACAAAGACTTCACATATTATGAATTAAGAAATTTAAATGAATGCGCTTTACTTATTTCAATTAAAATTATAATAGAGATATTTTCTGAAAAACAAAGAGACAAGACAGATTACTTATTCACATTGCTCACTAGACAACGTTGCTTTTTTTAAGCTTTTCGAGATGGCAGGGAGTTGTCAGCATAGAGGGGAGGAAGAGAGAAAGCAGACGGATGGACAGTGAATAGCTGGATGGAAAGGAGGGTCAGAATCTGCAGGAGGAGGACAAGGAAGTTAAAGTATAGGTGTGGCACCATGTGGTCAGAGGAGTCAAAAGGATTTAGAGCTCTGAGGAGAGGGGTGCACTTTGACCGGTCACAGAAAAGCAACAAAAGACGATAGAAATCTGAAATCTGCACCAAATAAAAGGAAAACTCTCCCAGTTTCATACCTATTCAATGCAGTTCGATGTGGGCTCATGCACAGATTTCTTAGGGCTCCTTAGGTAGCTATCCCGTATAGCCTCTACGGACTCTTCACTGACTGATGGCCTACCAGAACGGGTTTCTCCACCAAACTGCCGTTTCCTTCAAGGGCTAATCCCACCGAGTAATGTTATTCCTATGTGGTGGCGCTTCGTTATAAATGCGCCCATATTCATGTTGCGCTTTGGTCACGGATTCTAATTGAGCGAGCCACAGAACACAATGAACTTTCCTCAGTACTATCCACATCTCGACTGGCATGGCCGTGGGCTGCTCCACTGTATACATGGTATTATGTCATCATCTACGCATGCATACATGCTGCCACATCATCCTACAAAAACTGGGAGGGTTTTTCTTTTATTTGGTGCCGATTTCACATTTCTATTGTCTTTTATTGCGTTCCTGTGACCGGTCAAAAGTGCACCATGACTTTATGGACACACTGTATTTTTAACATTATTTTTTTTATTATTAAAAACTTGTCTACCAGCCAGATGCAGCCATCAAAAGAGCCATATCTGACTTGTGAGCCATAGGTTCCCAATCCCTGCATTAAACACTTTCCAGCCCTGGTTGGGTGGCCTGATACAGTCAACATTGACCATGCAAAACATAGTAGATTCAACCTGTGACGCCCCACCACCACCACCAACCACCTCCACTGTCAGAACACTGCAAGAGCGTGACCAGTCGGTGACGCAGTGGATAGAGCATCGGACTGGGATGCGGAGGACCCAGGTTTGAGACCCAGAGGTCGCCAACTTGAGTGCGGGCTCATCTGGTTTGAGCAAAAGCTCACCAGCTTGGACCCAAGGTCACTGGCTCGAGCAAGGGGTTACTTGGTCTGCTGAAGGCCCACGGTCAAGGCACATATGAGAAAGCAATGAATGAATAACTAAGGTGTTGCAATAAGCAATGAAAAAATAATGATTGATGCTTTTCATCTCTCTCCGTTCCTGTCTGTTTGTCCCTATCTATCCCTCTCTCTGACTCACTCTCTGTCTCTGTAAAAAAATAAATAAATAAAATTTTTAAAAAAAAAACACTGCAAGAGTTCACAACTACATAGAGCACCTAAGTTAAAAGACTGGAGCTCATACCCCTTTCTCTTTCTTTCTCTCCCAACCTCCTCCCACCTCCTACCCCAGATAACCACTTGACTTTCCCTATATCCATCAGTAAACTCAGTCTACCTCACCTTTTCCTCTTGGGACCATGGAGAGCACTCCTGAGCAGCTACTATGGAAGTTTCACCTGCCTCACCAAAATGAAACCATCTAGAGTGGTGAGCATCATCTCTGGCACGCATCCTGACTGGGCAAAGCTACCCTGGGCATTCACTTAACACCAACACCAGGGAGCCCCAGGAGTGAGCCCCATGGGGTCATAGAGGCAACTGCAAAACCCCCTGCCTGCCTGCCTGCCTGCCAGGGGAAAAGACTATCTGCCACCTTAAGACACAAAATCACTTCATGAACCACTGTGGGCATCTGACTTCCGTTCCATTTTCATAGCTCCTATATACCTGTTTCACGCTTGTCCTGCAATATAGCTTACTAACCTTTAGACTATTGCCAATCTGTGAGGCTCTCAGTGGACCTGAAGGGGGCACGATGTCACATACACAATACTTCTCATTTCTAGAACACCTTGCATCCAGACCCTTCCCTTCTGTAGCATGCTAAGGTCTCTGTTAATATTCTACAAATTACTCCACTTAAAACAAATAAAAAAAGTTTTATATACTTATGTCAGTTTTCCAAAACATGTCTATAACTGTTTTACAATACAATTTAAAACATCGACCACATTTTTCATGATCCTATTGCCTTCTGTTCACTTCATGAACTAAAACATAAAGGATAGCCTGACCAGGTGGAGGCACAGTGGACAGAGCATCGGACTGGGATGCAGAAAGACCCAGGTTCCAATCCCCGAGGTCGCCAGCTTGAGCCAAGGTCTCTGGCTTGAGCAAGGGGTTACTGGGTCTGCTGAAGGCCCACGGTCAAGGCACATATGAAAAAGCAATCAATGAACAACTAAAGTGTTGCATCGCACAATGAAAAACTAATGATTGATGCTTCTCATCTCTCTCCATTCCTGTCTATCTGTCCCTGTCTATCCCTCTCTCTGACTCGCTCTCTGTCTCTGTAAAAAAAAAAATATATATATATATATATATATATACACACACACACACACACACACACTATTGCCTTAGTTTCACTTCACCTATTAAAATAAAAAAATATATGGAAGGTTATACAAAAAGCAATAAATAGAAGAAATCACGACTACATTAAATAATTTCCTTGTGGCATACGGCTATTAAAATGAACTGCTGGGCCTGACCTGTGGTGGCGCAGTGGATAAAGTGTCGACTTGGAAATGCTGAGGTCGCCGGTTCGAAACCCTGGGCTTGCCTGGTCAAGGCACATATGGGAGTTGATGCTTCCAGCTCCTCCCCCCTTCTCTCTCTCTGTCTCTCCTCTCTCTCTCTCTGTCTCTCCCTCTCCTCTCTAAAATGAATTAAAAAAAATGAACTGCTGGGCTGACTCCTTATCAATAAACATAAATAGTGTAATTACTGGCACAAAGTACTATATGCAAATTCAGACACATAATATATATGACAAAAGTTTCTCTTTACATGAAAGAAAAAATTATCATGATTGATGCTTCTCATCTCTCCGTTCCTGTCTGTCTGTCCCTGTCTGTCTCTCTCTCTGACTCTGTAAAAATAAATAAATAAATAAATAGCTAGATAAATAAATAAATAAATAAATAAATAGCATCCCTATGTCCTGACATCCACCGAAACCACTTCCTTCCGGAAGTTAATGGCTACCCACACCTAATAGAAAACCCTAGAGCCGCCTAAAACATAAGGCAGCAAAACATTAAAAGAACTAAAAATAACCACCAAAAATATCTGGGTAACATACAGTAGATTTTAAGGCAAAAAGTGGTCCTATAAATAACACAAAATCTTTTTAATAGGTTCAGTAGACCGGGAATATCCACATTCACATGCAATTCAAAACAAACTCTAATAATACACCACACCTAAAAGAGAAAATAGAAATATTCATAACTATAAAAAGTAATTGAACACACCCCTCTGAGTCGGCAATGCAGCATGTCTTTCAAAACTGATGCATGCAACCAAAAAATCTGTGAGAACATTAAAATAAATAACCTAAAGGCAAATAACATTCCATAAACATAACTACTCCACAATACTCCAAATATTCAAATCTACCACACTTACCAGAATCGTTGCCACTTTTTTCAAACTGACCCTGTTGGATGATAAACCACCTTCCTACACATTTCGATGAACTGAAAAGTGCCGTGAACTTTATAGTTCTTCTAACCCTCCATCTAGAACCCTGTAGGAAAGTTATCATCACATACACATGTTACCAAATGAATGAACATTAAATTTAAAATACAAAATTTAATCAATGCTAGTCTTATAAAATATTTTCAAAGGAACGATGATGAAAATACTATTCCCAAGGACCTATCGCTCAAAGCTTCCAGGGCTGTGCTTTCTGGACCAAAGGTGAATATGCCCTGGGGCCATATTCGGCCAACAAGGCGCGGTTTCATCTTGTCAAGAGTTCCGGGATCCGGCCGGATGTTAATTCCAAGCAGGGAATACAAGGACCAGCTCCTCACAAGCACCTACAATACAGAGGACGTTCCCCCAGGACACACAATGATCCTGCCTAAACGCTCAACAGTACTCAGAAGACAAACCCTACCCCACAGGAAACAGGATGAAGAGTGACACACAATACAAACAGCAGGTCGGTTTGCTGATCTTACACGGGGAGCAGAAGAGTATTCCCTACGAACAGTCCGGGAGCTCCTCTCTCCTCGCGGCCGGCTGCACCTCCTCCCCAATCTCTCGCTCGCTCGCATCCACTCTGCCCGCCACACCCCGTTATCCCCGGGCCTCGGGGTACACTCACGTTTATCCGAGCTCTGCACCTCCCGACCCGTGAACAGCGGCCCCTGCCCAGAAGCCTCGCACCTCGCGCCCACCAACCTGCTGCCTCTTCCCCTGCGCTTCATCTCGAACCTGCTCAGGGCCGATTTCCCTCCGCCCAACCCCGCCCCGCATCTCCACTGGGGCCCCACCTCTCACCTCCCTCCGGGTCCTCACAACAGGCCCTGCAGCTCACACACTTCAGTTTTCAATGGTTCATTGACATAAAAACAGCCATGAATCTGGTACACGTTTACTTTAGCAAAATAAATTCATTGACACGTCATAAAACTAAAAACTGCCATGGAAAATACCTTCTTTATAGACTATAAACAAGAGCCACAACATAGACATTCTGAAATGCGATAACCCTACAGGGACGCGCAGATTGCAAGGGAAACGGTGGGAAAACTGCGCAGTGGGGCGAATAAAGGATGACGGTCATTCCAAATAAAATACTACAAGAATGAATAAATATGAATACGACAATTAATTCCTTCTCACAATCACAGCGAAAACCTATTCTGGAACCCTTCTGTATTATGCAAACGTTATACAAATAGATATTAACAATTGTTGTTACGATTGAGGGCAAAAACCGTCACTGCAAACAGTAGCGCTTGCTATCAATAACCTTTGTTCACTCGGTAATTCCAACTTTTCCTGTACTTAATATAAACTCCGTAACATAAACTCCCACTTACAGCACAGTTACAAAACAAATAAAAGAAAAAGAAAAATATAAATATCATTTAAATATATTCAACACACCTCTCTCATTCAGAGACGGACCATCACTCCTTCAAAAACGATAGACACTCCGCTTCAAAAAAATCCGTAAGGCCTGACCTGTGGTGGCGCAGTGGATAAAGTGTCAACCTGGAACACTGAGGTCGCCGGTTTGAAACCCTGGGCTTCCCTGGTCAAGACACATATGGGAGTTGATGCTCCTGTTCCTCCCCCCTTCTCTCTCTTTCTCTACCTTCTCTAAATTTAATAAATAAAATCATTTTTTAAAAATCGGTAAGGACAGAACAAAAACCGTACGTGAACGGCAGAGTGGATTCCGCCTTCGTAGAGGAGCCTACGCTACGGTGTCATTCCCCGAGATGTCCACAGGAGGGCACCAGGGTATCGCGCTTACGGCATCTTTTCTTAAAAGCCGCATTAGACTAGACTCAAGTGGTAACAAATAGAGACGATGTATCTTCCAGTCCTAGCGGTTCCTCTAGAAATCCGCAACTAAAAGTAACTACAGAGGCCTTATCGCTACAAGTTAGCAAATGCACTTCTCAATAACCCACAAAATAAATTAAACTGGCGATTACAATGCCACTGTAACTGAAACGTAATAAAAACACCGCGCACCGATACACAGGAAACTATAACAGTCTTCCTTGCACACATGAGCAATAAAGAAAACCTGACGATCCCCTACTTTCTCACTTTCCTTCAGAACCCACGTTAATACATATAATGCACCTCACCTTCACGCCGCCTCGCCGACCGCCTCCCTTGCAGTCGGGGGTTGGGGACAGTGTGGAGGTACCCACAACCCTTCTCACCGCGATCCTGAGTGCGGCGCGGTGCCTGAGCCCGCCCCCAACTCTCTTCTCCGCCTCCCGCCTCCAGCCCGGGCGCCTCGGGCTTCGGGGGCCTGACACGCCCCTCTCCATTCTTCTAGATTTCAGGGACACATCGAAATAGAAAAAACCAGGGACTTTATAAAATTAAAATCAACTCTTAAAAAAAAACTATTCAGATAATACAAACACAAGCCAGAAATGGAGATAACATATTTACTCACTACGTACCTGATGAAACATTTCTGTTCCATAAATCGACAAAAATACAATGCATTTCTGATCAATACTCTCATAGCATTCTAAAACAAATAACCCCACTGAAAATGAATTCGCATATAAAGTCTCCAGGCGGAGGAACCCAGTGTGGACAAGAAAGCGTTCAGTGAAATGGGACCTCCTCCTAATCCGATAGAAATTCACGAACTGCCTGACCAGACAGTGGTGCAGTGGAAAGAGCGTCGGACTGGGATGCCGAGGACCCAGGTTCGAGGCCCTGAGGTCGCCAGCTTTGAGCAAAAAGCTCACCAGCTTGGACCCAAGGTCGCTGGCTCGAGCATGGGGTTACTCGGTCTGCTGAAGGCCCACGGTCAAGGCACATATGAGAAAGCCATCAATAAACAATTAACGTGTTGCAACACGCAAGGAAAAACTAAAGATTGATGCTTCTCATCTCTCCATTCCTGTCTGTCTGTCCCTGTCTATACCTCTCTCTGACTGTCTCTGTAAAAAAAATAAAAAATAAATAAAAATAAATTTAAAAAAATAAGAAATTCACGAACTGAACAGGTCGAAGTGGGAAGTCATACCACTGGCAGATCACTTCTTTACCAGAAGGTTTCTCTTTGCCATCACTAAGCTGTGTCTAACCGCTCTGTGCATCAATAGGATCATACCTTTGACCTGCTCCCTGACAGTCCCCTCCTGCAAAACAGTGAGAGCACAAACTCTTCCCTACTTGCTCATCCTGTCCGGCTCTACCTCTCAGGCCCTGGTGGAATCTTCCCTCCTTTCTTTTATTTCACATGCATTAAAGAAATTACCTCTCTCTCCCCCCTCCACCCTCTAAAATGAATAAAACAAAAGAACAAACAAATAATTAAAATTAAAACACTGGTCTTGCCTGGTCAAAACACATATGGGAGTTGATGCTTTCTGCTCTTCCCCCCTTCTTTCTCTGTCTCTCTCTCTTCACTCTCTAAAATAATTTCTCTAAATAAAGAAATAAATAAAAAAGAAATTGCTACACTGAGTCTCTGCAGGATTAGAGATCTGTAGTAATATAATGTTATAGTACTTAAATATATAGAAATATAAAAAACAAAAATATGGAAGATAGACCTGACCTGTGGTGGCGCAGTGGATAAAGCGTCGACCTGCAAATAATGAGGTTGCCGGTTCGAAACCCTGGGCTTGCCTGCTCAAGGCACATATGGGAGTTCATGCTTCCAGCTCCTCCCCCTCTTCTCTCTCTCTGTCTCTCCCTCTGTCTCTCCTTCTCCTCTCTAAAATGAATAAAATAAAAATTAAAAAAAATTTAAACATTAAAATAAAAAATGTGGAAGATATATAAAATTAATTAAAATATAATAATAAAACATTTAAGGAAATTAAATAAAGTTATGCCATCTGGATAGGAATTGATATAGTGGATGCAGATATGATCAACAGACTCTGACTTTCAAGTAGTGTGTATGTGTGAAGTTATACCTAGATAAGTGGCTTGGCATCATAACTTTGTAAGTTAAAGTAAATAAGAACATCTTAAAAAGTGATTTGATGTAAACATTTCAGTAGATTAACATAAAAGGGATTCCCTGTGAGGAACTCCCAAAAAGGTAGTTTGAAGTTATAATCCTATAAATTGACACCTGTTAGAAGGTGTCCGCCAGAAAAGGCACTAAAGCTGAGGGGCCCCCTGCTGCAGTAGTTGCCCAGACTCCAAGGTGAATGTGAACTGTCTCCACTCCACTCTGAGCTCTGACTAAAGATAGCAGAGAGGAGCACGCTGACGGGGCCCCCTTAAGCTGTACCCAGGCATGCCAACAGGATTTGTGAGTAATAAATTGCCTGTGTGATTGTTGCAACTAACTCGTGTCAGTCTCGTGCTTTTCCTCCAGTGGCAGTTAGTGTTGGCACTTATCAGTAGTGCCTCATTGATGGTCCATTTACAGGCATCTGTCCCCATGGAAACTACCCCGCCCCTCCTGAAAGTGTGTGGTTGGTGGTTGGTGTATGTAACTCTAGACAAAGGAATAGCAAATGAACACTAGAAAATATAGGAATATCTTTTAGTATGTAAAGTAACATTTTTACCATTGTGTTATCTTGTAAGCTTTATTGTGTAGAAACATCTTTTTATGAATCCTATAGACAAATGTTATAAACTTGCTAATGAATTGTTTCCCATCCCCCCCTTCATCCTTTTTCCAAACCAGTACAGGTGAAAACAAAGATTATAAACTTATGCCGTGATGTCAGCCTTTTTCTCCGCCCATCTGTAATTAATGGTATATAACTAGCCTCTACACTATTATAGACACACTCAATTTGAGTCTGCTGCCCCGTGGAAGCTATATGCGCCTGGCATATTTAATAAATTTCCTCCTTTAATGAAACTTCAAAATTCATCTGGACTGGGTGTCTGTACGTGAACTCAATGAAATGAGGTACAGTGCCTTTCAGAATCTGGGGTGCAGTACTTTACAACAATAAATCCGCAACATGCCTACCACATTTCTCACAACAAAAACGCAGGGGAAAAAAAAGGACAGAAATACATAGAAAAAGACCTACATCTCTCTACAGATCATGTTTCTATTTCCCCACCTAGAAAAGACTACTTTTTTTTTTCTTTTTTTTTTACCATAATCTATCTCTACTCTGAAAGTGTTTCCCGCCTACTTTTGACTCCCCTGGTGCATCTCCTACAATGGAACCTTTTTCCTCTTGCTTCCCCAAAACACCTGACCAGCAGTGCCTTGGGGAAACTCCTCCCAAACCTGAGGCTGAAGGGTTAATGAGGCCAATGGACTTCTCAGGACACAATGGATTCCTTTAATGTGCCATCAACCCCATGAATACTGGAGCCTTCTATCAGATTAGACTAAATGGATCCTTGAGGCTTCTCCCTGGATTTTCATAAAATATAGTGTCTCTTGGGCAGATAAAATATATTATGCTCACTTTGTTAAAGATAGCTGCCTATGTGCAGGCCCATGGCCCAGGTGATATTAATGTGTGTTGGGGGTGGGCTGTGGGCAAGCAGGATTCTTGTAGCCTGGGGCTTGGTTTTAGGACTAAGCCTTTCCCACCCTTTTTTTTCCCTCACCCTTTTTGATGTGGGTTGGACTTTGTATCAGAGACTTCCCTATTTTGTATATTGGATGCAAGGGGTTTTGCTTTCTGCACTATTAAGTGGGGCAGACCTGAAGCTTGCTCTCTTGGTTCCTGAGATTACCAGTAAAGAGGAGAGCAGAGAAAGGCCACGTGGAGGAGGTCAAGCTTGGAGAAGCAGCCAAGATGGCAGAGTGCTGAGTGAGAAGCCAGTTTGTGCAGACTTTGTGCAGAGAGAAGGAAGAAATATGGAGCAGAGGTGAATAAGTCTGGTGAGCTAGAAACCTTTGATCCTAGGAAAGTCGGATAAGTCAGTAGCTTTGTGAGCACTGAATGAGTGGGTTTTGAAGCCCAGTGTGTGTTTTTACTTACCCACCGGGTACAACCTAGGATTAATGATAATGGCCCATCAGTTCTTGGCTCCATTGTTTCATTACTGTCTGTCCGAATCTAATGTGAACCTGCATGGGCCAGGCGGCTATGGTGGTGGCCATGGCTACTGGCTTTACAGTGTCCAATTCTCTTCCTTCTCTTTCCCCAACAATATCTACCTTCCTGCCAACATAAACACAACAAGCATTACTGGACAGGCACCAGAAGCCAGAAAGCTTATAGCACATCAGGATCAAGGGGTAGAATGTCACAGTACTATAATGTTACAGTAATCAAATATATAGAGATATAGAAACTATAGAAGATATATAGAAATGTTAGGATACAATATTAAAAGCCATTAAAGCAAGGTGGGAGCTAATCTAGTGTATAGGGATATGATAGGCAAGGACTATGCCCTTTGCTCAGGGCCCAGTTAGTGTGTGTGTGAAATTATATCTAGATAAAAAGAGTTCCCTACAAGAAACTCCCTAAAAGTGGCTTGATGTAACAATTATGTAGAGTCCCATAAAAAAGAGCTCCCTAAAAGGAAGTCCCTAAAATGGCTTGATGTAATAATCCTGTAGATTAACAATTGTTAGAAGGTGTATGCCAGTGTTGGTCAAATAAGTTTGTAAATATGATATATATGTTTGCTCGCTTATAGTTTGCATTGGGTGTGGGGAACAGGCTGTAAGCATGCAGGATCCTTATAGCCTAAGGCTTAGTTTTAAAATTAAGCTTTTTCCCCACACCCTTGACTGTTGCATGGTGGTGGGGGGGTGCACTCTTATGAGGAATCTCATTATGCCTCAGATAAGTGGCTTTGTATCAGAGAATTCCTTGTTTGTATATTGGATTAAAGGTTTTGATTTCTACACTATAAAGGAGAGCAGAGAAAGGCCATGCGGAGGAGAGGAGAAGCAGCCAAGACGGCGGAGTGCTGAGGGAGAAGCCAGTTTGTTTAGAGAGAAGGAGATTGGGAACAGAGATGAATAAGGCTGGTCAGGTAGATACTTTTGATTCTAGGAAACTCGGATAGGTCAGTGGCTTTGGGAGCCCTGAATGGAAAGGGAAGTGTTTTCCCACCCTGTGTACTTCTTGCATGCTGGGTGCAACCTAGGATTAAAGCTAATGACCCACCAGTTCTTGCCTTCGTTGTTTCATTACCCTTTGTCCAAATCAAATGCAGACCTGCGTGGGCCAGGCAGCTCTGATGGTGGCCATGACTACTGGCCATACAGCCAGAAAGGATACTAAAGCCAAGAGGTCCCCAGCTGCAGTTAGTCACCCAGACTCCAACGTTAAATGTGTAGTCTCTGTGCTGGCCACTCTCACTAAGGACAGCTAGACAAGCACGCTGATGGAGACACATTAAGCTGAACCCAGATACGCCATATGATCTGTGATTAACGAACTGCCCATGTGATTCTTACAACTCACTGGTGTGTTGGTCATGTCTTTCCTCCGGTGGTAATTGGTCTCAGCACCAATAAGTAGAATCCACATAGCCTTCTCAAGAGTAGTCTCAGAGAGGCTGCCATCCCTGCTGCTAAGCAGGAGTGTCCCACTTCACAGGGAAGTCGAATCAGCGATGCCTGATCGACATAGAGCTAGGGCTCTACTGTGACAGGGGAGCACTTCTCTAGAAAGCCAGCATCTCTCTGAGGAGAGTGTGGACAAAAAAGGGCCACATGCTGAACCTGACGAGCTCTGGGGAGACTTGCATGGTAGCCTTACAAACTCAAAGACCGAAAATAACCACACAGGATGGTATGATATTAAAACTTTCTAACTAAAAGCAGTTCATGGTACATAGTCATGTCCTAGGGAGGTATTTTTCTCTAACAAAGGTCAAAGGCTTACTTTAATTGAGCCTGTCTATTGTCTTTTGCATCTACAATAATGTACCTGATAATGGCACAGAGAAAACTCAGGTCCAAGGGGGCTTCTCAGGTGAGAAAGAATTCATGTGACAGACAGGGTACAGTGTTCAAGCAAAGCAAGCAGTTTATCATGCAAAGCTGTGCACTTGGCACAAGACACAAGTGGGCAACTCATCTAGTCTGAGCAACACTACCTGTTGGGTTCTTAGAGATCATATACTTCTTAACTCTAACTTCCAAGGTTCCCTTTCACTGACACTCTGACTACCGTACAGTATTTATTTTTTTGTTTGTTAAGGTTTTTTTGTTTTGTTTTGTTTTTTTACAGAGACAGAGAGAGAGTCAGAGAGAGGGATAGATAGGGACAGACAGACAGGAACGGAGAGAGATGAGAAGCATCAATCATCAGTTTTTCATTGTGACACCTTAGTTGTTCACTGATTGCTTTCTCATATGGGCCTTCCGCAAACTGAGTAACCGCTCGCTGGAGCCAGCGACCTTGGGTCCAAGCTGGTGAGCTTTTGCTCAAACCAGATAAGCCTGCACTCAAGCTGGCGACCTCAGGGTCTCGAACCTGGGTCCTCCACATCCCTGTCCGATGCTCTATCCACTGCGCCACCACCTGGTCAGGCTCATTGTGGTTTGAATTTGCATTTCTCTAATAATTAATGATGTTGAACATTTTTTCATCTGTCTATTGGCCATCTGTATGTCCTCTTTGGAGAAGTGTTTATTCATTTCTTGTGCCCTTTTTTTAATTGGATTGTCTTCCTGGTGTTGGGTTTTACAAGTTCTTCATAAATTTTGGTTATTAACCCCTTATCAAATGTATTGTCAAATATGTTCTCCCATTGTGTGGTTTGTCTTTTTATTCTGTTCATATTATCTTTAGCTGTGCAAAAGCTTTTTAATTTGATATAGTCCCATTTGTTTATCCTGTCTTTTATTTCATTTGCATATGGAGATAAATCAGCAAATATATTGCTGCAGTAGATGTCATACTACCTATGTTTTCTTCTAGGATGCTTATGGTTTCACAACTTACATTTAAGTCCTTTATCCATTTTGAGTTCATTTTTGTGCATGGTGTAAGTTGCTGGTCTAGTTTCATTTTTTTTGCAGGTAGCTGTCCAGTTTTCCCAACATCATTTGTTAAAGAGGTTGTCTTTCCTCCATTGTATGCTCTTACCTCCTTTGTCAAATATGAATTGTCCATAAAGCTGTGGGCTTATTTCTGGGTTCTCTGTTCTGTTCCATTGATCTATATGCCTGTTCTTATGCCAGTACCAAGCTGTATTGTAGTATAACTTGATATCAGGAATGTGATAGTTCCCACTTTATTCTTCTTTTTCAAGATTGCTGAGGCTATTCATGTTCTTTTTTGGTTCCATATAAATTTCTGGAATTCATGTTTCTTATTTTGATGAAACCAAGCACCTAACCTTGTAAAAATAAGCTCTGCCTGATATATCATTAAGAAATGACAAATTCAGAATACAATACTGTAAGGTATTTTTCCCCGCCGAGAAGGAAGGAATGGGCCAGAGCCACAAAGTGTGGAATAGCAAAAGGCTTTACTGAGTACAGAGTGCGCATCCCGCCCAGCAAGGTTCCCTGGCCCCGAGGAAAGAAAGAAGGAGGCTAGGCACAGCTATCAGACAACAAGAAGAAATAAAAGGAATTCAAGTGGGAAAAGAAGAAGTAAAACTATCATTATTTGCAGATGATATGATATTGTATATAGAAAACCCTGAAGTCTCAGTCAAAAAGCTACTGGACCTGATAAATGAATTCAGCAAAGTGGCAGGATATAAAATCAATACTCAGAAATCAGAGGCATTTTTATACACCAACAATGAACAGTCAGAAAGAGAAATTAAGGAAACAATCCCTTCACAATTACAACCAAAAAAATAAAGTACCTAGGAATAAACTTAACCAAGGAGACTAAAGACTTGTACTCGGAAAATTACAAAGCGTTGATAAAATAAATCAAAGAAGATACAAACAAGTGGAAGCATATACTGTGCTCATGGTTAGGAAGACTAAACATCATTAAAATGTCTATATTACCCAAAGCAATCTATAAATTCAATGCAATACCAATTAAAATACCAATGACATACTTCAAAGATATAGAACAGCCTGACTGGGCGGTGGCGCAGTGGATAGAGCATCAGACTGGGATGCAGAAAACCCAGGTTCGAGACCCCGAGGTCGCCAGCTTGAGCGAGGGCTCATCTGGTTTGAGCAAAAAGCTCACCAGCTTGAGCCCAAGGTCGCTGGTTCCAGCAAGGGGTTACTCAGTCTGCTGAAGGCCCATGGTCAAGGCACATTTGAGAAAGCAATCAATGAACAATTAAGGTGTTACAACGTGCAATGATAAACTAATGATTGATGCTTCTCATCTCTCCATTTCGGTCTGTCTATCCCTGTCTATCCCTCTCTCTGACTCTCTCTCTGTAATAAAAAAAAAAAAAGATATAGAACACATATTCCAAAAATTTATATGGAACCAAAAGAGAACATGAATAGCCTCAGCAATCTTAAAAAGAAGAATAAAGTGGGAGGTATCACACTTCCTGATATCAAGTTATACTACAAGGCCATTGTACTCAAAACAGCCTGGTACTGGCATAAGAACAGGCATATAGATCAATGGAACAGAACAGAGAACCCAGAAATAAACCCACAGTTCTATGGACAACTGATATTTGACAAAGGAGGCAAGGAAATACAATGGAGTAAAGACAGGCTCTTTAACAAATGGTGTTGGGAAAATTGGACAGCTACCTGCAAAAAAATGAAACTAGATCACCAGCTTACACCACTCACAAAAATAAACTCAAAATGGATAAAAGACTTAAATGTAGGCCATGAAATCATAAGCATCTTAGAAGAAAACATAGGCAGTAAGCTCTCCGACATCTCTCGGAGCAATATATTTGATGATTTATCTCCATGGAGAAGTGAAATAAAAGACAGGATAAACAAATGGGACTATATCAAGCTAAAAAGCTTTTGCACAGCTAAAGACAACAAGAACAGAATAAAAAGACAAACTACACAATGGGAGAACATATTTGACAATACGTCTGATAAGGGGTTAATAACCAAAATTTATAAAGAACTTGTAAATCTCAACACCAGGAAGACAAACAATCCAATCCAAAAATGGGCAAAAGAGATGAATAGACACTTCTCCAAAGAGGACATACAGATGGCCAACAGGCATATGAAAAAATGCTCAACATCACTAATCATTAGAGAAATGCAAATTAAAACCACAATGAGATATCACCTCACACCAGCCAGAATGGCGCTCATCAACAAAACAACACAGAATAAGTGCTGGCGAGGATGTGGAGAAAAGGGAACCCTCCTGCACTGCTGGTGGGAATGCAGACTGGTGCAGCCACTGTGGAAAACAGTATGGAGATTCCTCAAAAAACTGAAAATCGAACTGCCTTTTGACCCAGCTATCCCACTTTTAGGAATATACCCCAAGGACACCATAGAATGGCTCGAAAAGGAGAAATGCACCCCCATGTTTGTGGCAGCATTGTTCACAATAGCGAAGATCTGGAAACAACCCAAGTGTCGGTCAGAGGACGAGTGGATTAAAAAGCCTTGGTACATATATACTATGGAGTACTACTCAGCCATAAGAAATGATGACATCGGATCCTTTATAATAACATGGATGGACCTTGATAACATTATACGAAGTGAAATAAGTAAATTAGAAAAAAAACTAAGAACTACATGAATCCATACTTAGAAGGGACATAAAAATGAGACTCAGAGACATGAACAAGAATGTGATGGCAACAGGGGTGGGGGGTGGGGAGTGGGGGGGGAGGGGGTGAAGAAGGAGAGAGGGGTTGGGGGAGGGGAGGGGCACAAAGAAAACCAGATAGAAGGTGACAGAAGACAATTTAACTTTGGGGGAGGGGTATACAGCACAATCAAATGTCAAAATAATCTAGAGATGTTTTCTCTCAACATATGTACCCTGATTTATCAATGTCACTGTATTAAATTTAATAAATAAATTTAAAAAAAAAAAAGAAAGATAGAGGCTAGGGAAGTTGCACGTATTAAACTGCGAGGGAGATATTTAAAGGATCCCTCTAGGGAAGTGGAGCTACTATGACGTGGTAAAATTTCACTGGCTGGCAGACGATCGCTTCTTTCCAAATGGTTCCTGGGAAGCTTCCTTTGGCGGGCTTGGTTGTGGGCAGTTCCAGCCAAAGTTCACGGGCCTGGGTTCCCCACGTGACCATCCCCCATTATCCACCGACCTTACAAATAATACATCACTCACATCTATTAGAACTGCTAAACTCTGTCTGACCTGTGGTGTCGCAGTGGATAAAGCGTCGACCTGGAAATGCTGAGGACACCAGTTTGAAACCCTGGGCTTGCCTGGTCAAGGCACATATGGGAGTTGATGCTTCCAGCTCCTCCCCCCTTCTCTCTCTCTCTGTCTCTCCTCTCTCTCTCTCTCTCTGTCTCACCCTCTCCTCTCTAAAAATTAAATTAATTAAAAAAAAACTGCTAAACTCCAAATGTGATGATACCAATGTTCTCATGCATTCATTCTTTAATTCTTGGATGTCCCAAGACTGAGACTCAAGCCTACAACCTTGGTGTATCAGAATGATGCTCTAACTGAGCTATCTGGTGAGGGCATAACCATGGGTTTCATCCAACTCTCTCATTTAGGGATAGAAAATATCTTTCAAAACCAATATATTGATACAAAATGAAAGTCAGTTTAGAGATAGAAAACTTGCCTGACCAGGTGGTTGCGCAGTGGATGGAGCATTGGACTGGGATGCTGAGGACCCAGGTTTGAGACCCTGAGGTCCCCAGCTTGAGTATGTGCTCATCTGGCTTGAGCAAAAAAAAAAAAAAAGAAAATGCTCACCAGCTTAGACCTAAGGTGCTGGCTCGAGCAAGTGGTTGCTCGGTCTGCTGAAGGCCCGTGGTCAGGGCACATATGAGAGGGCAATCAATGAACAACTAAGGTGTCGCAGCAAAGAACTGATGATTGATGCTTCTCATCTATCTCCATTCCTGTCTGTCTGTCCCTGTCTATCCCTCTCTCTGATTCTCTCTCTCTCTCTCTGTCCCAATAAAAAAGAAAAAAAAAACTTACTTAACATCAGCAGGTAAGTGGATCACCTGAGGAAGGAGGGGCAGGCCCCCTCTTCCTGAGAAGGAAAGAACAAGAAGAATGCAAGGGAAGGGAGCCTGCAGGGGTAACTGCGTCAGCCAGTTATAGATTAACTACTTCCTACAGTTCTCTGAAAGGGTGCCTGGGGCCACTTGCTACACAAAGCAAAGAAGAGAGAACTTATCTGAAAACCTCTTCCCCTTTTTGTTTCTCAAAAGCTTTTAAGAAACAATGTTTACATGACTTAATTGAAGATTTTCCAACACTTTTCCTCTGAATCAACCTAAACTCACTCTCCTATCCTGGAGTCATGAGTGGGACATATACCTCTAGACAAAGGGATCACGGACCCCTTGCACGAAAACCTCTATTCTGTATATTAGATTCAGGAAGGTGTGCTGTGACTGCCAGAGTGTAGGAGCAGGAACAGGGAGGTGATGATAGGGACCCTGTGAGGCTGAGAACAAAGAAGATCAGCACAAAGGAAGACAAACGTTTGCATTCCATTGGTCAGAGACCCTTATCAGAAGTTTATGTTTGAAATTCACCACTAAGCTAAACACAGCCCCTGTTGCTATGCTGCGTGCGACCCCCTTAGCGAATAGGTAACTGCCACATCTGCTTCTGTATAATGCTTGCTTTCTTAGGATATATAAGGACCTAGTTGTAAGCACAAGGGGCGACTCTCATTTGCAGCTCCTTGTGAGTATGGTGTCTCCGGACATCTTGGGAGTTCGCCCCTGCACAGGTTAAACTTGGCCAATAAAGTACGATCTAAACTCCTGAAAGTCTCCAACGATTGTTCTCATACCCAGTGTATGCAACACTGTAAAAGGTATATAAGATGTGAGAAATCTAACTTCAGAGAGCACGTGTTTGGTTGCCTCCTTTGGGGTAAGGCTGCTCCGCCAGCTAAATAAATCCTACTTCCTTCATCAAATTGTCTGGAATTTTTTGTCCTCCTTTGATTCCTACCATACAACCATTGACATATAATGCACTGTACCCACCCCTGTTCCTCCTGACTTCCATCAACGTCTTGTTCTCAAGATGCACACGACATAACAGCAGAGACACACACTGAGGACACATTTAAAAGGGACCATACTGCAGTATAAAGCATGTAGCAACAAATTTCAAAAGTTTGAAATTCCATAACCCATGTTTCCTTCTCTCATGACAGTTAACCTTGAAATCATTAGTAACCGATAAGCCAGGAAGTCCTTATACTTATACTTCTAAAATACAATTTTAAATAACCTGTAACATACATTGCAATTGGAATTCTAAAATAATTTCATCAACAGAAAGGTAACAATAATTTTTAAAAACCTATGGTACCCTGACCAGATGTCTCAGTGCAGGGAGTGTCCTCCCTGTGTTCCAAGGTTCTGGGTTTTGTCACAGGTCTTAGCACCTGAAAGAAGTGACCAATGAGTAAACAAATAAAGGGAACAATTGAATAAATGATGTCATGTCTCTCTCTCTCTCTCTCTCTCTCAAACCAATGTAAAAAAAATGCAAAAATCCAATGGAAAAAGCTGCGATAGACCTGCAACATGCCTAGTGCATTTCTCTCAACAGACAGGCAGAAAATAAGGAAAGAAAAACAAAGTAAAAAAACCAAGATATATTTTCAGACCATGTTTCTATTTTTCACCTAGACAAGGCTACCTTTTTTTTAAAAATCCATCAACAATCTAATTCTGCACCTCACAGTGTTTCCTGCCCATTTCTGACTCCCATGGTGCCTCTCCTACAAGGTAACCATTTCCCTCTCACTTCCCCAAAACACATAACCAGCACTGCCTTGGAGAAACTCCTCCCAAACATGAACCAGAGGGCTGAGGGGATGATGGACATCTCAGAGCACAACGGTTTCCTCTAATATGCCATCAACCCTATGAATACTGGAGCCTTCTATCAGATTATACTAAATAGAACCTTAAGGCTTCTCCCTAGAGCAGGCATTCAAAGTTTCATAAAATACAGTGTCCAACTCTCTTCCCTCACTTTCTCTACCAATATTTACCTTCCTGCCAACACGAACACAACAAGCATTACTGGTCAGGCACCAAAAGCCAGAAAATGTATTGCTCACCAGAATCAAGGGGTAGAATGTTACAGTAATAAAATGTTATAGTAATTAAATATATAGAAATATAGAAACTATAGAAGATATCTAGAAATGTTAGTATATAATATTAAAAGCAACTAAGGTAAGTGAATAAGGCTACGCACTCTGGGTGGGAGCTAATCTAGTGTATAGGCATATGATAAGCAAGACCATTCCCTTAGCTCAGGGCCCAGTTAGTGTGTATGTGAAATTATATATAGATAAAAAGAGCTCTCTGCAAGGAACTCCCTAAAAGAGGCTTGATGTGACAATTATGTAGAGTCACATAAAAAAGAGCTCCCCCAAAAAACCCAAAAAACTCCCTGCAAGGAAATCCCCAAAACTGGACTGATGTGATAATCCTGGAGATTAACACCTGTTAGAACAGTGATAGTCAACCTGGTCCCTACCGCCCACTAGTGGGCATTCCAGCTTTCGTGGTGGGTGGTAGCAGAGCAACCAAAGTATAAATAAAAAGATAAATTTAACTATAGTCAGTTTTTTTTTTGTTTGGTTGGTTCTTTTTTTAGTAAGTTGTTTTTGATAGATACGTGAATTACAAAATGCCCTCTTGATGTTCCGCTTATCTGTCAGACCTCACCCTTACTGGACTAACCCCTAAGACAGAGGAATTCCAAGAAGCTGGTCAACCTGCCCCAAGAAGGAGCATTCCAGAAAGCTGAAATCCTCAAACCATAAAAGGGATCATACCAGGATTTTTGCCTCAGTATCCCCTCAGGCTCTCCCAAACACTATATAACTCGCCCCTAGTCTGTAACTGGTGCTCTTCTCCCTGGAGAAGTGCCCAGCAGGGTTCCTTTCTTCCTTTCAATAAAGCCTGTTACTCTGGTCTTCTCAGACTCCTATGGATTCCAACAGTTTTAGAAAGATTTATTTTGCCAAACTTAGCAAAAATCTGACATCAAGTACTTGGTAAGTAATTATTGTTATATGCTTTCACTTGCTGTAACTCTGCTTTATAAATGTTATAAAGTGACTTCTCCACTTTATAAATCACCATTACTGTGGAACCGGTGGGCAGTTAGAAAATTTTACTACTAACAGAGATACAAAAGTGGGTGGTAGGTATAAAAAGGTTGACTACCCCTGTGTTAGAAGGTGTATGACAGAAAGGGTACTAAAGCCAAGGGGTCCCCAGCTACAGTTAGTCACCCAGACTCCAACATTAAAGGTGGACTGTCTCCAAGCTGGCCACTCTAACAAAGGACAGCCAAGAGGCCCCATTAAGCTGTATCCAGGCATGCCGTAGGACCTGTGAGTAATACACTGCTTATAATTCTTGCAACTCACTTGTGTATTAGTCATGTCTTTCCTCCAGTTGGCAAGTGGTCTCAGTACCAATAAGTAGAATCCACATAGCCTCCTCAAGAGTAGTCTCAGAGAGGCTGCCAGCCCTGCTGCTAAGCAGGAGTGTCCCACTGCACGAGGAAGTTGAATCAGAGACAGAGAGAGAAGGTGGGGAGGAGCTGGAAGCATCAACTCCCATATATGCCTTGACCAGGCAAGCCCAGGGTTTCGAACTGGCGACCTCAGCATTTCCAGGTCGACGCTTTATCCACTGCGCCACCACAAGTCAGGCCTCACAGGTATTTTAAAGACTGATTCTAATACAGTTCAAATTCCAGAACTGATGGTCCAAGATGGCCTAGAAGAGTGCACACTCATAGTATCCTGTACAAACCGAACAATCTAATTACTCCTTGCAGTCTTGTGTTGAATATTGTACTTTTTAAATTTTTTTTTTTTTTTTTAATAAAACCTGCTCATAACCTGATGGTCCAGCTTGCCATGCTCTCACCCGAGGTGGTGTTTGAGGTGGAACTTGGGCAGGAAACGAGATAGGATAGGTGGAGAGGGAGGAAGTGGCCTGGCCCTTCCCAGGTTCTCAACCAAGAACAGATCCCTTTAAGAGTGTCCTCCCCACTTCTACCCCCTCACTCTCTTTATAATCTGTTCTTCAGTCCAGAGCATTACTCTGCTTCTACCCACGTATCCTTCCTCTGAGACCTCAACTGACAGGAGCTTCCCACAGGCTCGGAATTAACTCTAGAGCTGACTTCTGGCTCCACCACCTGCAAGCTGTGTGATTTCAGGCAAATAAATGAAAACTCAGTCTCCTCATCTGTCAATTGGGGAGAACTGCTCCCTCTTGGGTGGCTGTGAGGGTTCAGGAAAGTGGTGCGTGTTAGCTCCTGCCAACCGTGTGACCAGCAATCTCTCTCACTCTGTCCTATTTTGGCCCATGCTTCATATGACATTCTTATCCGTCCCCAACTCTCTGCAGCCACCACCACATGGCATGTGAGACCTTGGAGCTCAGGACAGCCCTCCTGCACTCTGTCCTTGCTGTTCCTAGCTGACATCCAGGCCAATTATGAACTGATGTGACCGAGCACCCAGAAGCCCAGGCTTACCCGGGGACACCCTCCCAGTCCTTGCACTCTCACAACCTCTTCATTTCTTGGAGACCACAGTCCAAGAAGGGACACTGAGGGGCCACCTGAACAGGGGAGGCATCCAGAGGAAAAGGGCAGAAGGACTCAGTGCCCATAACCTCCACCATTATTATGACTTGCTCTTGACCTTCTCCAGAAGCAGAGCGGCTATGGCACAGAGGGGCCAGACCCACAGGCCGCTGGGCTGTTTTCCCTAAACCCCTCCTGGCATCAAGTTTGAGATCCTCAAGCTGTATCAATAGCTCATATGGCCTTACTGGGGTCCTTGTAAAGATGGGACTCTCCTACCTATACATTTTTAAAAATTAATTAATTTTAAAAGTTTTTATTTATTAATTTTAGAGAGAGAAGACAGAGAAAGGTGGGGAGAAGCAGGAAGCATCGACTGGTAGTTGCTTCTCCTATGTGCCTTGACCAGCAGAGCTTGGGGTTTCTAACCAGCAACCTCAGCATTTCCAGCTCGATGCTTTCTTCACTGCACCACCACAGGTCAGGCTATTTATTGATTTTAGAGAGCAAGAGGAAGGTGAGTGAGGGGAGACAGACAGAGGCCGAGAAAGAGAAACAATGATGTGTTGTTCCACTTATTTAAACATTTAATAGTTGTTTCTGACATGTGTCCTGACCAGGGATCAAACCCACAACCTTGACATATTGGGAGGAAACTCTAACCCACTGAGCTACCCGGCCAGGGCTCTATCTATTCATTTTGTAAGTTAGCTCTCAATATGCCAATGTGGGTTATCTGTGTCCATAGCTAAGAACTGGGACACCTTCCAGTGTGTGATGACCTGGGCCTCCTTCACTCACTCCTGCCTGACTGGAACACAGGGGACAATGGACTTCTGAGGACACAGTGGATTCCTGAAATGGGTCATCAAGCCTAGAAATACTTGAGCTTTCATGCAGATTAAGCTTTAGCTAAATGGAATGCTGAAATTTCTTCCTAAAACATGCTTCTTAGATTTATATAATATAACGTGCAATTTCCTTACCTCTCTTTCTTCACCAATAGCCAGCTACCTGTCTTTGTAAACACAACAACCATTACTTGACAGACACCGGACAGAGGCCACAGATGACTCGGGACCCCAGACATAGACCCTACGTTCCTCCACTTACACAACAGACTCCAAACTACAGTAGGACCCTGGACCCCAGGCCCCAAACCAAACACTGTTCTCCAGACCCAAGTCAGACCCTGCAACCCAAATGCCAGACACCAGAGACTGACACAAGATCTTGGACATGAGATACCACACATTACATCTTATGACTAGAGCTGTGTGTGGGCCCCACCCTGGAAACCAGGACATGGAGACACACACAGAGGAACCCCAGATTCCACACAGCTCAATACAGATTCAACCAGAGACTGAATCCACATCTGCAACAGAGATCCCACAGCCAAACTCCATCATGGAGCTGGACAACAGACTCAAGTTTCAACACAACAGATGTAGGAGCTGAACTGGATCCTCACAATGTAAACACAAGTGGGACTCAATACAGAAAACTCATGACTCTGAGTCCAAGCACCTAGTTTCTCATATGTGTTTTCATTCCAGTGTAAATGAGGGAGCACTACATAATTCCACCAAACCCTACAAAAAATGAAGCCAAACAGCTGACAGTGGACAAAATAATGGTAATTCTACCTGGCAGATGTCCACGTCTCAGCTGCAGCACTTTCCTGAAGTTAGTTTCTCATCCTTTATCTTCACATGTCCAGCTCATTGACAGTATGAGGGATAAAAAACAGACAAACACATTTTCCTCGTACCTTGTAAGTTCCAACAGCGTTGGTAATAATCAAATAAACTTAATCAGATAAACAAGAGATACTCAACATTTAATACATGCTCAAGGTGAATTCATATTCATACAAGACAGTGAGGTAACAGGGGGCCCTCTCACAGGAAGAAGGCTCTGCCTTGTGAAATTTAAGGGTTGTGCCCGTAAGCTCTGGGTCCACTTATTGTGGAAGGGGTCTCACTTGACACAGAGAGTCCTGTCACATTAGTTCTGTTCCCCGTGAGCATAGGAAACAGACCAACCAGAGAGAATGGGGTCCTGTCACATCAGGTCTGAAACCTGTGAGTGTGAGGAGAGGTCCCTCCCTGAGAGAGTAAGGAGGGCATCACGTCATTTTTTATCCACGTGCGTGCAAGGAAAGGTCTTTCCCTGAGAGCATAGGGCATCCCGTCACACATGCTCTGCATCATTTGATGGTGTGGAAGGGTCACAACTGAGATAGTAGAGGGTCTGGGTTTGACCACATTGGCTCTGGACCCTGTGATGTAAGAAGGGGGTCCTAACAAAGAAGTCATGGCTCAGCATGGCTGGGTTTTCTGACTGTGGTGAGGGGCCCCACCTAGGAGGGGGTCACGTGACCTTTGGATTTTGTCTCGTGGAGAAGAGTCCCACCTGACAGAGTGGTGAACTTTCTCCCATGCGCTTTAGTTCCTACCATTATGGAGACACAGACATTCAGAGCTGGGGGTGATGGAGGCGCCTTGGACATTCACTGTGTCCCTACAACATGACAATAGCAGGTGCTCGGTAAACGGGTGCTGTTCCCACGGTGCACACTAGATGGCAGCAGAGAAAATTGTTTCCTCTGTACAGGAGTGTGTGCGTGGATCCACTCAGCGTGGAGAGTCCGGTCACATCTGCTCTGCCCCTGTAATTGGGTGCAGGGGTCCCACACGAGACTAGGGGGTCCTGTAACGAGTCCTCCAACTGCGACGACCAGTAAATGCTTATGTAAATGGAACAACAAATCTCTCTCTCATCAATAAACATTTTTTTAAAGCTGAGGCCTAGCTACTGGAATTGGCTGCAACTGATGCTGGTGGACCCTGCTGTCTCTTCCTTTCCGCGGGGGAAACGGGAGTTCAGACACATCACCGGGCAGCTCCATGGTCGTGGTTTCAATCCTGTTCCCCTTCCTCCAGCTCTCTCTCTCTCTCTCTCTTTCTCTCTCTCTCTCTCTCTATGACCTTGTCACACCCAGACTCTCTGTTCTGAAAGCCTCAGTCCTCTCTTATTGCACCTTACTCTACCATAGGCACGCACCCCCCCTCCCTTACCCACCTCTTCATAGCGCCCCTCACAGCAGCCCCGTCCTCCTTCCAAACACAGGCCACAGCCCCTCCCTTCTCACCCCGGGTTTCTCCAGCCCCGAAGTGATGCGGACGCACCGCTTACACTACACCTCTCACCTGGCCCAGCCTGGGCCCTTCTCTCACCTCCCACCAGAGCTGCACTCCTTCCCCCACTGTCTCACCCCTCCCCTCTCCCACCTGGCAGCGTCCTAGTCACTTGTTGTCCTGGAGGTTATTTGTCTGGACATCACCACCCTCTCCCATCAACGTTCCACCCCCAGAACCTTGGCAGCCTGTGCCCTGTCCGGCCTGACACCTCGGACGACTTCTGCCACCACATCTGCACAGAAACCCCACAGCCAAACTCCAGATACGGAGCTGGACAATGAACCTAAGTTTCCACAGGACAGACGCAGGAGCTGAACCAGATCCTCGTAATGTGAACACAGCTGGGACTTGATACAGAAAAACTTATGATTCTCTGAGTCCAAGCAGCTAGCTTCTCAGATACGGGTTTTTTTGTTGTTGTTTTTTTTTACAGAGACAGAGAGAGAGTCAGAGAGAGGGAAAGACAGACAGGAATGGAGAGATGAGACTCATCAATCATTAGTTTTTTGTTGCATGTTGCAACACCTTAGTTGTTCATTGATTGCTTTCTCACATGTGCCTTGACCGCGGGCCTCAGCAGACCGAGTAACCCCTTGCTCAAGCTAGCGACCTTGGCTCCAAGCTGGTGAGCTTTGCTCAAACCAGATGAGCCCGTGCTCAGGCTGGCAACCTCGGGGCCTCGAACTTGGGTCCTCCGCATCCCAGTCCGACGCTCTATCCACTGCGCCACCACCTGATCAGGGTCAGATATGTTTTGTAGCCAATGTAAATGAAGGAGAGAGGAATATAACACAAAGCACTACTGAATTAAACCAAATCCTACAGAAATAAACCCAAAAGCTCAAAGTAAACAAAAATACTGGTTGTTCTAGTTGGCAGGTGTCCACGTCTCAGCTGCAGCACTTTCCTGAAGTCAGTTTCTTGGTCTTTATCTTCACATGTCCAGCTCATCGATAGTGTGAGGAATTAAAAAAACAAACAAACAAGAAAACATATTTTCCTTGTACCTTATAAGTTCCAAAAGCTGTGCTAATAATCAAATGGACTTAATCAGATGAACAAGAGCTACTCAAAGTATAATACATGCTCAAGACAAATCCATATTTCATTGAATACAAGACAATGAGGTCACAGTAGTAGGGGTCCTCGCACAGGAAAGGGAGTGTTGACTTGTGAGATTAAGGGGTTGTGCCTGTAACCTCTGGGTCCTGTCATTGTGGAAAGGGGTCCCACTCGATGCAATAGGGAGTCCTGTCACATTAGTTCTGTTTCCTGTGAGTGTGGGAAATGGCCCCACCAGGGAGAACAGAGGATCTTGTCTCATAGGCCCTGGGTCCTGAGAGTGCAGAAGGGTCCCTCTTTGTGAGAAGATGGGGTCCTGTCACATCAGCTCTGGGACTGGGGAGTGTGAAAAGAAGTCCTCCCTGAGACAATGGGGAGGGTGTCATGTCATTTTTGGATCATTTGTGTGCAAGGAAACCTCTTTCCCTGAGAGCGTGAGGGATTCTTGTCAGCTCTGCTCTGGGTCCTGCGCTGTAAGAAGGGGGTCCCCCAAGGACATTCGGGAGTAACTTTCTCTGTAACTCTAAAATCAATCAGTAAATTAAAAATTAAAGCTCTGCTTCTGTATCAGCTAACTTTTTTGTTAAATTTAATTAAATACATCCAGTTATTTAATTAAATTTAATGAGATCTTATTGACCTTAACTATATATAAGACTTCCTTTCTCTAGTTTTCTTTTCACAAACCTTCTACTACTTTCATTTTCAGTTTTTTTGGTGCTATTTTTACTGTCTTTTTCTGCAACAATCAGCCTCACTTTAAAACAAGATGAATTCCCTTCCTCTCAAGTTTTGTTTTTGTTTTTTTGTGCGGTTTTTTTTTTTTAATTTTTCTGAAGCTGGAAACGGGGACAGACAGTCAGACAGACTCCCGCATGCGCCCAACCGGGATCCACCCGGCACGCCCACCAGGCAATGCTCTGCCCACCAGGGGGCAATGCTCTGCCCCTCCGGGGCGTCGCTCTGCGGAGACCAGAGCCGCTCTAGCGCCTGGGGCAGAGGCCAAGGAGCCATCCCCAGCGCCCGGGCTATCTTTGCTCTAATGGAGCCTTGGCTGCGGGAGGGGAAGAGAGAGACAGAGAGGAAGGAGGGGGTGGGGGTGGAGAAGCAAATGGGCGCTTCTCCTATGTGCCCTGGCTGGGAATCGAACCCAGGTCCCCCACACGCCAGGCTGACGCTCTACCGCTGAGCCAACCGGCCAGGGCCCTTCCTCTCAAGTTTTTAAATGCCTCAGCCAAATAGCACCACCAGAAGCAATAGATTCCATCACTGGTGTGTTTCCTGACAAGGCAAAGCTATGCTGGGTGTCCATAAGACAATATCACAAATGCACAAGTGCCTTGTGGGTCACAGACTGGCTTGGGCGCCCCCTGCCCAACACAGTGGCTGTGTAGTCCACACCTCGCCCACAGTTTAGAGGCTGATCCCCCCCAAGCTCCTCCCAACAGTGCTGTTTAAGTACATTCGCATTGACAAACATCAGCTGAAATGGAGCCACATAGACCATGACTTCTCTTGAAATACAATTGAAGGCTTACCAGGCAGTGGCACAGTGTATAGAGTGTTGGCCTGGGATGCAGAGGACCCAGGTTCAAATCCCTAAAGTCGCCGGCTCGAACATGGGTTCATAGACATGATCCCACAGTCACTGGCTTCGCTCAAAGTTTGCTGTCTTGAAGCCCCAGGTCTCTGGCTTGAGCAAGCGTTCACTGGCTCAGCTGTAGCTGCCCCCCCAATCAAGGCACATACGAGAAAACACTCAAATGAACAAGTAAGGTGCCACAATGAAGGATTAATGCTTCTCATCTCTCTCCCGCCTGTCTTTCTGTCCCTCTCTCTGTCTCACTGTCTCTTTCTCTCACTTAAAAAAAAATAGAATTGGAAAAAAAAATAGAATTGGAAACTGTAAACCCCCAAAAATGAAGCATTATTGTCTCCAAATTTTCACCACTGGAAAATCAGGAAGAATCACTAAATCACTGTGGTTCTAATTATTCCACAATGCTGGCTCACAAAGCAATACCAGCTCCAAGAATTTCCAGACTCTATAACTCACAAGAGTTTTTTTGAGAGTTTTTTTCTGGCAATAAAGATCCATAATCAAACAATCTGTTTGACAACCAATTATTCTCAGACACCTCACCTGATGCCTCAATTCCCTATAAGACCCACTTAAATTTATTACGATATTAACACTTTTATCTTTACGGAGAACTAGTGAAAAAGGTTATGGCCAAAAAAGACACTGATCATCAATTCCTAACTGAGCAGGTAAAGGTGAGTAATCACACCCTAGGGCAGTGTTTCCCAACCTTTTTTGTGCCATGCCCCACCTTAACCTTTCTAAAATTTTTATGTCCCCCCCTATGTAACATACATAATTTTTAACATTAAAAAATTGATTTGTTCACTTAATAAACATAAATGATAGGTTCTAGGAAGAAATCACTATGAAATTGTTAACAAAACACAATAAGTAAAATTTCAAAACATATAATGAAAAACAGAAATTTAAATTCCAAATAATTTTAATACAGATTTTTCTATATTAATTTATTATTTTAATTTAGTGTGATCCTTGCGCTTGATGCTTGCTGCACAGAGATTTTATATTAGGTTCCAATTTGGTTAGCTTTAGTCTCAAGTCTCCACGTTGTGTTGTATCCAGCCGATTTCTCTTTTTTACCAGTAAATCATTTAAAGCACTAAATCCACATTCAGCTAAAAATGAAGATGGAAACAGTAGCAATAGTTTTCTTGCACATTTGGTTGAATTTGGGTATTTGATTTCTGTTTCCTCACAAAGCCATGCCATCGCTCCTTTAATATGAAATAAAGCTTTAACTGACTCATCATTTTGCAATTCTGCGAGTTCTTCTTGATACTGCATATTTGATATATCAGACAAATCCACTAACATTGGCTGCATCATCCATGTTGGGAAATCAATTTGTTTTAAATCAGAAAATCTTTCTTTTAAATCAGCCGATAGAATATTCAAATGATTGACAATAACAAGTAAAGCGGTATCAGTTACTTCACATTTTTGGAGCCAATGAAACTGTTTAAAGTTTTTGTTGTTAATATGTTTCTGACATAACTCAATATTGGTAAGGAAACCAAATATCTTTGCATTTGCATTGACAAGAGTTTTATTTGTTCCTTGAAGTTGCTTATTTAATACATTTAGTTTTTCAAAGATATCGGCTAAATAACTCACAAATGCTTTACCATCTATTGTTAACAGATACTTAATTTCAGGTTTGTCGCTTAAAAAATCACTAAGAGTATCAAACAGTTCCATAAATCTTTTCAAACAGTTTCCTTTAGATAGCCATCTTACTTCAGTATGAAGTAAAAGTCTCACATGGTCTTCATTTTGTTCTTCACAAAATATTCAATAGCTTGAAAAGACACTCACATTTGGCATTAACACACTTTATTACTGTATGTAATACTTCATTCAGAACAGGCGAGATGTTTTTAGCTACCAAGTTTTCCCTATGAATAACACAATGCACAAGAATCATTTCTGGATTCGCATCTTTCATCAATTTTAAGCAGCCATTTTTCTTGCCCATCATATTGGGAGCACCATCTGCAGCACAAGATGTTATATTTTTCATTGGTATATCATTGACATCTAAGTAGTTTTTTAGCTTATTATATATATCTTTGGAGGTAGTGGTGCTTTCTAATCTTTTACAGAACAACATTTCTTCAGCAAAATGTCCTTTATCAATATATCTTACATAAGTTATCAATACTGCCTCACTGTCTCTCAAAGTTGATTCATCCATTTGCAAGGAGAATTTTCTTTTTTCAGCTTTTCAATAAGTTGTTTTTCAATATCCTCACTCATTTCGTCTATTCTTCTGCTAACAGAATTGTTACTGAGTGGCATAGCTTTTTCGTCTTTGTCATCTTTTTCAAGAACCGTTTTAAGAAATGCTGATATTGACGGTTTTATTAAATTCTCTCGTATAGTGTGATTTTCTCCATTTTTAGCGATGAATAAAGAAATTTTATTTTATTTTTTTTTAAATTTTATTTATTCATTTTTAGAGAGGAGAGAGAGAGGGAGAGAGAGAAACAGAGAGAGAGAAGGGGGGAGGAGCTGGAAGCATCAACTCCCATATGTGCCTTGACCAGGCAAGCCCAGGGTTTCGAACCAGCGACCTCAGCATTTCCAGGTCGATGCTTTATCCACTGCGCCACCACAGGTCAGGCCGAATAAAGAAATTTGATAACTAGCCTCAAGAACACGATTATTAGTTGAAGTATGAGCAGTAAATAGAGACTTTAATGTTGTTCTTTTTTCAAAAATTTTCTTTAAAGTTTTAAAGTAACTCAAATCTGAATTAATATGAGCACTATGTTTCGCCTTCAAATGCGCCTCAAGATGACCTCGTTTCATTGATTCGTTGGTCAAGCATTGCTGGCATAAAAGACAAAAAGGAATCCGCTCATTGTGAACAGCGGGTATGAACCCAAATTTTAAATATTCCTCCGAATATTGACGAGTTTTTTTCTTGCTTGCACCACTCATTTTACTATGGGCTATAAGAAATAAAAATAAGATCAATTAAAAACTAATATTAAAATATGTGTTAAAATATATTCAATGTGACATAGAGTAAACATATACTAAAAATTCATATTTATTTAAATGTATATAACACATTTACTACACTATCACCGCAAATCAAAAGGTATCTATATTTTTTCCACTTGACAAAATTTTCTGGAAAGTTATGCTTCTAAAATTAAAATTGTCGTGCATGCACTATTATAGCCCCAATAATATTTATAAAATATTAGTGCTTTCTAGCCCCGATGCAAGAAGTACTTAATAAAGAGTTTAATATTGATAAAAATAAAATCAAATACTTACCAATTATATCTATACAATATATATATGTATATTTATTAAATCAACGAGCTTTTACAACAGTTTTGACTGACACTTATTTCAAATTAACACCAACTGAATGATGTGAAACACTACAGAAGTTGCGATGGGCCAATATGGTGAGAATAACTGCGTTGTTTAGCGAGTTTTTCAAATGTCCGGGGTTCCCTGTGGCAGACGGCACGCTCCACGGTGAACCCAGGACGAAGTTTACTTGATGACGCCAATCACTCAGTTGATATTTTGGTCTCTTCAAACAAAATTATACTTAATAATTATTTATTGCAATTATTTAAGAATTGCATTTTTTGTTAAATTTGGCACCAATATCTAGCATTGCATTTAAATGGCCCGGGGCGAAAGAGTTAAAGTCCTGTCGAGTCCATTTTCAAATTGCCCCCCTTAACTATCGAATTGCCCCCCTGTGGGGCGTGGGCCCCACGTTGGGAAACACCACCCTAGGGCCTAGGCATATGACTTCAATAGTAAGAGGCTTATCTTTGCCTGGACCAAGCTCTGCCCATTGTTTCTGTGCATCTGTCCCCTCCTTCTACTGTGAGAGAACACCAACTCTTAGCTAGTTTATAACCCAATCCTGACCTTGCTCTCCCCTACCCTCCTGTGACCTTCCTACCCTGTCCTCCTTAGCTCCAAATGCATAAATTAAACTGCTACACTGATGTTCTCTAAAACATTTGAATACACTTCTTTGGCTTAAGGATGATTTTGAGCTGATTAATTTCTAAAAGACCAGCAGACATAAGAGAATCTCTAAAACCTGAGAACAAATTGTGCTTTTGTGAGGCTCATGCACAGCAGAGAGAACACACCTGCTCAGCCAGGTTTGGAGCACAGATTGAGGGTGACTTGCTGTGCATGGGCCAGGGCCTGAGCGCCTTTGGCCATGACTGCCCTAAACCTTATGATTTGGAAGCCATTTTCTTTGGGCAGGTTTACAAAAAAGAAAAAAGAAAAAAAAGGTGGACCTAGAGTTGGCAGGTTTATTACAAGTAATGACATAATTAGTTAAAACTTGTTCATCATTTGATAAAAAAACAGTTGCAAAGATAGCTTATAAGGAATCTAAGAAAAGTACTATGTGTCTTCCCTGGGAAGCTGTTTTGGCCTCTTAATGTACTCAGAATACTGAAATGAAAAAAATATATAAATAAAGTCAGTTCCAGCATCTAAAGAAGTGTGCTGGAGTGTAACTGTGATTGTTAAGCTTACTTCAATCCAGGAAAATTTACTTTGGCTGTGAAACACATAAGAGCCTGTTAAATGCACTGTAAGAAAAGTAATGAGTAGACACTAGAGCAGGGGTCCCCAAACTACGGCCCGCGGGCCACATGCGGCCCCCTGAGGCCATTTATCCGGCCCCTGCTGCACTTCCGGAAGGGGCACCTCTTTCATTGGTGGTCAGTGAGAGGAGCATAGTTCCCATTGAAATACTGGTCAGTTTGTTGATTTAAATTTACTTGTTCTTTATTTTAAATATTGTATTTGTTCCCGTTTTTTTTTTTTTTTTTTTTTTTTTTTTTACTTTAAAATAAGATATGTGCAGTGTGCATAGGGATTTGTTCATAGGTTTTTTTTTATTGTCCGGCCCTCCAACAGTCTGAGGGACAGTGAACTGGCCCCCTGTGTAAAAAGTTTGGGGACCCCTGCACTAGAGCCTGAGTCAAGACTGAAACTGAGCAGATGAGTTCTCTCTGCTGACCCATAGCCAGACTGTGGCTTTAAAATTCAGTATTCCCAGGTGAGTGTGTCAACTTATATTGAAATAAACTACTGTCTTCCATTCTAACATTCAGAATGGCAGATCAAAATGATCAGAAATGAAAAAAAGATCAGAAATGCCTTTCCATCAATGCCAGAAGCTGAAAAAGTTAGGATAGCTTTGACATGATGCTTCTTTAAACATTTCACCAGATTATTAAAGAAAAGATGCATTTATTTGGGAGAGATAGTTTAATATCCACCCAGTAGAAAAGACTAGAAGTTATTTCCATATCTCTATTTTAAATTTTTATTTTTCTCATTCTAAATGTAACAAAAAATTTTACTGCATATTGTACGTAGTATGCACAAATTATAGGGCAGGGGTCGGGAACCTATGGCTCACGAGCCAGATGTGGCTCTTTTGATGGCTGCATCTGGCTCACAGACAAATCTTTAATAAAAAAAATAATAACGTTAAAAATATAAAACATCCTCATGTATTACAATCCATTCATTTCCTGCCGCTTATGTTCATGCTTGCGGGTGGCTGGAGCCAATCACAGCTGTCCTCCGGGACAACACCAAATTTTTATTGGATAATGCGTAACGTACATGGGTTGTTGTATGGCTCTCACGGAATTACATTTTTTTTAAAGATTTTTTTATTTATTCGTTATAGAGAGGGGAGAGAGAGAGAGATAGAAGGGGGGAGGAGCAGAAAGCATCAACTCCCATATGTGCCTTGACCAGGCAAGCTCAGGGTTTTGAACCAGCAACCTCAGCGTTTCCAGGTTCACACTTTATCCACTGCGCCACCACAGGTCAGGCAGGAATTACATTTTAAAACATGTGGCGTTCATGGCTCTCTCAGCCAAAAAGATTCCTGACCCCCATTATAGGGGAAAATGCACTGGCCATCAAAACCCTGGGCTTGCCTGGTCAAGGCACATATGGGTTCATAATTCCTGCTGTTTCCCCCCTTTCTCCCTTCCCCTCTCTCTTCCCTCTCTAAAATGAATAAAAATAAAAATCTTTAAATAAAAAAGAAAAAGGAAGAAAGAAAAAGAAAAAGTGTACTCCCAAACCAGTTTGCTCCCAGATTTCATTCCGAAGACAAACATTAGATGGCAGCAGAGATGTGCTTTTCCTCGTGACTTCCACTCTGGTGTTATTTCCAACGTGGGAACTAAATGGCAGCAAAAAGTTTATTCTGTTGATCACTCAAATGTTATTCATAAGGTTCACACTACAAGGTAGCAGAAGAGCTTTTCCCGGGACCCTCACTCAGGGTTTTTTTTCTCAAGATACACACTAGTTACCCGCAGAGGATAGTTTTACCTAGTAATGTCCACTAAGCTGTTATTCCCAAAATGCCCGCGAAATGGTAGCAAACAACATTTTCCTCCCTTAAGAGCACTGCCTACTCTATATTAAAATGAGAACCCAGACCTGATAACAAATTCACTTTGAAATAATTCCTATTTCAAACCTATCACATGCCCCATATGACCTGTTGCTCCCATTTGCTAGATGACGCAGTAACAACTATTATCTCTGTTTTACAGGTAATTAAACTTAAGACTGATTCTAACCGAGTCCACAGTCCAGAACTGAGGCATAATTGCACCAAGATGGCCCACAACACCAGGCACACACAGCATCCTGGACAAACAGAGCAATTCAATCATCTTGTAGGTTTGAGTTGAATCTTGGTCATTCTATTTGAGAAAAACTGGCACATAACCTAATGATCCTGCTTACCATATGCTCGCTCACCACAGCTAGTGGCTGGAATGGGACTTGGACATGCATCTGGGGAGGGGACAGATGAGGAGGGAGGAGGCAGCCTTGCCCAGCACAGGAGCACAATCAACACCAGATCCCTGTAACAGTGGCTTCCCCACTTCTATACCCCACCTGTCCTCCAGCCATTTAAGATCTGTTCTTCATTCCAAGCCACTGGTCAGCTACTGCCCACGTGCCTTTCCTCAAGGCCTCATCTGACAAGAGTGTCCGAGCTGCACAGAATGGAGTCTAGGGTGGCAGTTTCCTTCCAGAGGACTGCTTGAGCCTCAGCCAGGCGCAGTGCTGACTCCCAAGCTCCACCGACCTACCAGCTGTGTGACGTCACACAGAGACAAAGAAACTCAGTTTCCTCTTCTGTCACCTGGGAGAACTGCCCCCTCTCAGGTGGCTGTGGAGATTCAGTGATGTGGAGCACGTTAGCTCCTGTGCAACTTGTAGTCAGCACTCTCTCCCTCCCTTTTCCATTTGTCCTTTCTTTACCTTCTGAGGGACGATATATTGAAAATTTAACTGATAGCCTCCTTTTAGCAGAATGAACTCTCCTACTGGTGTCCAAAGAGCCAAAGTCCCCTTGGCAGTGACTCTGGCACCTGTGCTGGCTGTGTCCTCAGGACAGTACTGACCACAGTCTTTCTCTGGTCTCCATACCACTGCTCCTCTGCAACCTCTCACCAGTCTTCTCACTGGTCTGATTCCTGCTCTCCTCTCCTCCAGTCTAATCTCCACACTGTGACCAGCTTGATCTTTCGAATTTAGGGATCTGATCTTGTCACTTAACACATACAATAACTACCAAGAGCTTCCCTCCCAACCCCCACACCAGCCTGCCTGGAGGATAAAGTCTCTGTTGCTGGCACAGTGTCCAGACTCTTTCTCAGGCCCGCTATCTCCCCCTGGGCTCATGTTCTCTCAGCCCACCCAGGGCAGTATCCCGTCAGCCCAGTTGTCAGCATTAGCCAGATCCCTGATTGTCAGGACCCTGAGAGCTCTCAGATGGAGGTGTCAGCACTAAGCCTTGAATGTGAGCAACTGAGACTTGACTTAATAACAATGTATCCATACTTGTCCATTAATTGTAACCGTTCTGTAAAAATAAAGATAGTCAAATAAGAGAAACCTATTGCATCAAAACAGAAAACTAGGCCCTGGCCAGTTGGCTCAGTGGTAGAGTGTTGGCCTGGCGTGCAGAAGTCCCGGGTTCAATTCCCGGCCAGGGCACACAGAGAAGCGCCCATCTGCTTCTCCACCCCTCCTCCTCTCCTTCCTCTCTGTCTCTCTCTTCCCCTCCCACAGCCGAGGCTCCATTGGAGCAAAGATGGCCCGGGCGCTGGGGATGGCTCCTTGGCCTCTGCCCCAGGCGCTAGAGTGGCTCTGGTCGCGGCAGAGCATCGCCCCCTGGTGGGCGTGCAGGGTGGATCCCGGTCGGGCGCATGCGGGAGTCTGTCTGACTGTCTCTCCCCATTTCTAGCTTTGGAAAAATAAAAAAATTTTAAAAATTTAAAAAACCCCAGAAAACTAGAGGGAATGGTGATTTCCTAGTAAAAATGCACAGTAATAACATGGAGTCTACATTATGGAAATGACAAGCAGACAGATGACCCATGCAGGCACCTCTTCCCCCTGCTGGTTCACCTCTCACTGTTCTGGGGTTTCCATCTCCTGGGACAGAGAAGGAACCGAGACCAAACCGATGGACAGCTCCCCTCAGTCTTCATCTCCCGCACCCACGCCCATCAGTGAGGACTCCGTGGAGTCTGGGGATGACTGGTCCTGGTGTCCCAGCTAGGCCACGGACTGGCAATGGACTGGACACACTTAAGTAAAATACATTAATAATTGCAAGAGACAAGACAAAGACTGGGTTTGGACCAGGCTGGTGCAGGTTCTGACTCTCGTGATGGAACCTGGTCCCTCTCCCATGTCCCCCTAAAGGCACCGTTCTGGATGTGAGCTCCACTAAGAAAAGGGGGCTAGGGAGGCCCCAGCCCATGCTATGGAGAAACTGAGGTCCGCAACCTGACATCACCTGAGAAATGCAATCCTGTCGGCAACCACACAAACCAGCTTGGAAGTAGGCCCTTCCTGCTGTGGATTGAATAGCTCAGTACCACCAAATTCGTATGCTGAAAGCTAATGCCCCATGTGGTGTCTGAGGAACTGGGGCTGCTGGGAAGTCATTAGTTCAAGAAGGTGGAGCCCTCACAAAGGAATGACATTAGTGCCGGATTCCATAGTGGGTCTCCTACCTCAGCTCACACAAACATGCCCCAGAGCCCAGCCAGCTGGTTAGGGTGGTCACAGATGTGCAGCTTGCCCCTCCACCCATATGCTGGCCATCCTGTAACCACCTTTCCCCGAGAAGCGGAAAGAAGAATCGTGTTCCTCTTCCCCAGGGATCCAGGACAAAATCTGGGGCCAGACACAGGGTGTGAGGCCTTCACCCTGCATCCCATCCACTCCTCACCACTGCAGTAACCACATCTATATTTTCCACACAAATTTTATTTCTTCAAACTCTTCCTTAAGCCTATGGAACAAGAAGCTGCCACTAAGTAGGGCCCAGTATAACATCTTTGGTCAGTCCTAGCAGCAAGCAGACAGACACTCCTGCAGTCAAGCCTCAGTGCAAGCACAGCCAGGCCAAAAGCATGACTCTTAGACCCACCTCAGGGGAGACTGAGCCAGAAGGACCCAGCTGAACTGTACCCAGATTGCTTCATTTCTGTGTTCCCCCCCAAAACCACACGTTGAGACTGTACCATCCAGTGTGATGGTGTCAAGAAGAGGGGCCTCTGGGAGGTGGTCAGGTCATCAAGGTAGAGTCCTCACCACAGGCTCAGCCCCTTCTTCCTCCACTTGAGGATACATTCAGACATAAGCCATTGGAGACACACACACACCCCCCATTCTGGTCCCCTGACCTCAGAATTTCAGCCTCCAGAACTGTAAGAGATAAATTTCTTATGTTTAGAAACCACCCAAATATACCACAATGGTGTTTTGTTATAGCTGTCAGATAGAGTCCACCAATCAGCAATGATGCATAAGAAAAATTGGAATTTCAAATGAAATGTTGTAATACCACCTCAAAAACTTGAAGTCATGACCTGACTCAAAATTCTAATCCTAAACCCCAGCCCTGGCCCCTGACTACAAACCAACCCTAAATCCTTAACCCAAATCCTCACCATGTGCTGCCAGTCAGATGTGTTGCCACTACCGAGTTATCTTTCAACATGTTCACAATATGGAAAAATTGTGCCAGAACACTAACCACAGACACAGTACCCATCAGAATTAAGCAATGTGACAAAATGTGAAAGGAAACGCATTCTAAGAAAGAAAAGTTTATTTTTTAAGCTTTTTTGAAAAACAAAATAAATAAATAAATAAAGGAGTCAAGAATTTCTCCCCCACACAGGAAACAGGAGTAATGCTAAGAAAGCTAAAATGTCTTAACCACCTTTATTGATACTTTGCATTTATTCATGTATATCAGCTCATGTAAGTCTGTTTCAAATTTCTTACATTAATCCTCTGAGAGTTCCAGACCTGCGAAAGTATTTTTATGTACACAGTTGTTTTACATTACATACTTGGTATTTATAAGTTTGATATTTGTTTTGTGCATCTATATGGCTTTACTACTTTCAAGACAAAAGTCACATATAAAAATACAGACTACTCAAAACATAAAAGTCAACAATTATCAAGAATGTGGTTCACAAATCGGAGCTCGTGGACAACACAGACTCACCTGTCTGATAACAAGGTAGTGTATCCCACTCAACTCTGGGGACGAGGGTGCTATGCACGAGAAAACCATTCACAATTCCCCTTTATGTTTATAAGATAAACACCAAACTATTTCATATATATATTATATCTTTATAGTTTTTAACCAACTTCTGGTTTAAAAATAACAACTAACAATATGTAAGTACAAATGTTAGGAACAGTTTAACATGTGTAAGGAGAAACATGTCTTCTGCATTGCCTTTTTACAAGGCAAACATAGTTGAAAAGAAGTGAAAACCATGTACAATCACAGGAGAAAATTTGGTCAACCTGCACAACATAACAGGTTTCACAGATGTCATTTATCTAAGATTATGTCCAAAAACGTCCATGTATTGCAAAGGCCTTTATATCTATCAACGAGAATAATGTCAAACTATGAAGTGTTAGCAAGTAAGCGTGAATCATGCTTTTCTGTCTGAAAGAATGATGCTTGACTCTGAGTTAAAAAACATGTGAACACCAATATGAAGCACCCTTCTTTACAATAGCTTAAATTTACAAATCTAGGACAATCTACATGTTTTCCCAGCTACGCATGCATACGGTATCCTGTGATAAAAAGGGCTTGGTTATTGAAAAATCCACAAAGATCAAAAAAACAAAAACAAAAAAAGACAGAACTCAGTTAAGTTGTTGAAACCACAGAGACACTGGACCTCAGCAACACCCACGAGACTAGGGGATAAAATTAATCGTAAATTCTGGATGATTAATGCTACGCCAGCACTCTATGTTTGGGTTTAACATTGAATAGCACTCTTTCCTTTGGCTAAGAAAACATTTGGAAATGACCGATATGTTGGAATAAGCAATGTAACTTCAAAGCAGTCTGCCACTAGACTGGCGGAACCCCTTTCCCTCTGGACCTGCACGTGACCTGATCAGACGGAGAGCTCTGAACACCCCAGGCCTGCGATCCGTCACGAGTCGTCATGAACGACACTGCCCTAATGCGATGGAGCTAGACAAATACATGTATTTGCTCTTATGAAAAATTACAAAACTAACAAATCTTTTTCTCCAGAGTTATAAAAGATAAAATCTATAAATCAGTACTCAAATGTGGTTACAGAAAAATAGCCGAATGATTAACCGAGAAGCACAGGCTGTCTGTAGTCGAGTCCTGTACCCACCGCAGTCGACAGCCTGCTGACACCAGCATCCCTTTCAGACCCCCCCACCCCACCCCGCTACAGTCACCCCAGCACAGGGAGAGCTTGCGGTTCCTTTCACTCTGGGGGTGTTCTCTTAGGAACTACCAGACTTGGTTCTTTTAAAGGTAACAGAAGCTGTCAGGGAAACATTTCTTGGAATTCTTTTGGACATCCTAAAACCCACCTGGCAGTTTGATACTTTCACAGAACTAACAACTCCCATGAGAGTTACTTCTCTTACTTAGAAGGGAGAGCTTTCCAATAATACTCCCCCATCTGGAAAGCTAGAAGGGTTGGTGAGACAGGTGGCCAGGAACTAAGAGGCTGATAATGTCAACTTCAAAGCAGGACACAGGTGTGTCACACCCAGACTGTTACACAGGTACAGGCTTGTGCTTTCTTCACGTCTCATACGCAGCACAGGCCAGCGCTGACTTAGTGTCACTGTCACTGAAGACACGCATCCTGTGTGAGGAGGGCCCGCAACCAGCCTCTCGGGCGTTGGGAGAACTGGAGGCCAGCACCTCCCTCTCAGAGACTCCGTCCCTTTCAAGAACACATTCTCCCCAGTACTTACGTTTGTCAGACTATATTTAAAGAAATCCTACCATTTAATGAAAATTCTAGAATGTAATCAGGATGAAACTGGAAGAAAAAACATGCAGATGGCGCCCCGCTCGCTGGCACCTGCGCGCCCACGGCCTCACTTGTCCCTGTAGTAGAGCAGGTAGTACTTCAGGGGGTCTGGCAGGGGCAGGCTCAGCACCTTCTCCCGCAGGAAGTTCACCGGGGGCTCAGGCTTCGTCTCCACGGGGACCTGCTCCTCTTCCTCCTGCGGCTCCTCTTCCAAACCCTCACAGCCGTTGTCCTCCGATGCGTTGGAAATCCGACTGGCAAAGACCTCTTTGTCCAAAAAGACGATAGTTTCCATTCGACGACGGCGAACTCTCCTTCGCTTGAACTTGGGCGTGGTCTTCAGTCCATTCCCGTTCCTGCTTGCCGCCTCCTGGTGGACGACCTTCTTGATGGTGCCGCGGATGGCAATGCGTGCCAGGTCCTGCAGGCTGCGGACCGCCAGGGGGGCTGCGGCAAAGGACACGGGTCAGAGCCTGAGGACAGCAGAGCGGACCTAACCTGACGACCACGAGTTGGCAAACATGGCACAGAGAGCTCCTTCCAGAGAGCGTGCCGACGGCCCGCTGCGGCCCTGTGGTCCCTGCGTCACTCACATTCTGTTTCCAGCATCGCCCAACACTCTCCTGTCTACCGTTCCCACAGCACCTTCCAGGTGGAATACTTACTTTGTTGTTCAAGTAGAAAAGAGCAAATCTACAACATTTTGGAGGAAAAAAGCTCCAAAGCACGCCACAGAACACTAAAACCTGGCGGCTAGAACTGTTTACTGCAGACCCTGCACACGTGGCCCAAAGGCTTTCCCAGCAGGGAAGGAGCTGGGGCAGAGTGTTTCCATGTGTGAAACTCAAAACCAGCCTCACATTTTCCCTCCAGCACCGAAATACTCAAAAAACTCACAACTACAGTATGGGGTTGGGGGTTTCCACTGCCTATAACATTTATTGCCCAAACCGAAGGGGCCCCACAGAACTAAGTGCATGTGTACACTAGTCTGGGGGAGCCCTGGAAGCTCCCTTGGCCTCAAGTCCTCAGCACCTCCCCCTTTTGTCAGCTCCAACCCATCTCTGCTCCACTGTCCTCCTCCTCCAAGAAAGCCTCCAGGGCTCGCCCTGCGCTCCCTGGTGCTCAGCTGAAATGAGTCCTTCACAGGCCGTCAGACCTCACACCGCCAGCACCCTCTTCCCCCACAGGCAGCCTGGGGAGCTGACCCAGCTTGCGTCCCAGCCTGAGTCTCTTGTAGCTTCTCCTCTGCCCTGCCCTCGTGGTGTTTCCTGAGATTCTGATGTTTATCCTCTCCTCTCTGTATGCTTGTTCCGTGCTTTGACCTCTATTCAGAGCTTCAATGAACAGAACACAGCCAGCTGCTCCCAGGGCTCTAACCCAGTCTGGACCAGGGTCCAGAGCCCCACACATGTCTCCTTCGTCCCTCCTTGGAGCGGCCCCGTGTGCCTGCCCCGAGTCCTCTCCTGCAGAGACTGGTGTCTTACTCGCGATCTTTGTCTCTAGCCTGCACAATCCCCACTGCCTCCCAATGGGTTCCCACCTGCACTGTCCCTCACCCACACGTTCTGACAGCTGACCCCATCTACACCTACCTGACCTCACGATGCACTGTCTTCCTCGGTGTGACTTTACTAGTCTAGGAAGGGAAAGCTACAAACAACTGGACCGCTCACTTCCCTGTCACACGATCATTTACACTCAGAATTCACACTGAAGTCCTGGCCTCAAAAACCACATCTCAGGGTGCCTGCCAGGCTGTCGTGACACTTGTCCGGTGTGATGAAGCCCTCACATCAAAAGACTTGTCTTTAGCTAGACCCCTAAAAGCCTCCTAGACACCACGATTGTCCCCTCACCTCCTAGCTCTCTGCTAAGGCTCTATAAGGTGGTGCCTTCCCGACTGCAGGCCACATTTGCTTAGTTATTCTGATGGGGTCTTTAAGGGAGCATGCATTCGACACGTGACCCTCCACCGGGCCCCGGGGTACTCCTGAATGCACACACGCCACACCTCTTATGTGAAATACCTGGCACCTCCCCTCCGCCGCACGATCAACTCCAGTCTGACCTGCATCCCATGCAGCGTCCCCCACATGCCTCCTCTGAGCATCTGGGGACTTGCAAGCAAGTCATAAGTCACCAGCTCTCATCTCTTCCTCCTCCTCTGCTCTGCTTAGGGAATTCCTTTTCACCCTTGAGGACCAAGCACAGACATCACACCCTTGGCACGCCTGACCCCTCTCAGTGCCCCGGCAAAGTCTCCTGCTGCTTGTTCTCATGTCCCCACAGCCATGCTGGCTTCCTGTGTCTTGCACAGAGTACAGACCAAGAAGAGCATCACTGCTTGATAAATGATGCCTCATAAACGAAACAATACTTCTGGAAAGAATTCATCACCATGTATGTTCCTTGGGCGCTGAAATGAAAGGTAATTTAATTCTTCCTACTTTTTTTTCATTTTCCAAATTTTCTAAATGATCAGAAAGCAGAGTCCATACTAAATGGTTTTATCTTAAATAAAATCATTTCTAATTCGCCTTGAAATGTAAGTTTTTGTTGAAATTATAAAACATTTGCCAGAATGCTTAGCTCTCTGCTGGGTATCCACCCTGACAACGTGACAGGCACAGGCCTGGCCAAGGCCGGCTCTACCACAAACCTGCAGCCCCCACTGAGCAGAGGGACCATGGACCTGCAGGAGCGCCAGGGCCAGGGGTGCCAGGGACACGCTCTCTCCAGAGGCAGGTTTACTTCCCTTCCATGGGCTCTTCTCCCCACAGTGAGAACAGTGTCACCAGCAGCAGCTCTCTGTACAAGACTGCAATAACCTAACAACCCACAATATGCTGGAAATGGACTGTACTTTATTTTATTATTATTTTAGGTTTTATTTATTCATTTTGAGAGAGAGAGAAAGAGAGAGAAGTGGGGAGGAGCAGGAAGCATCATATCCCGTATGTGCCTTGACCGGGCAGGCCCAGGGTTTCAAATCAGCAACCTCGGGGTTCCAGGTCAATGTTTTCTGTGCCACCACAGGTCAGGCAGGTTGTGTTTTTGTTTGTTTGTTTTTTGTGACAGACAGAGAAACAGAGAGAGGGACAGACAGGAAGGGAGAGAGATAAGAAGCATCAATTCTTCATCATGGCACCTTAGTTGTTCATTGACTGCTTTCTCATATGTGCCTTGACCAGGGGGCTTCAGCAGAGTGAGTGACTCCTTGCTCAAGCCAGAGATCTTGGGCTCAATATGGTGAGCTTTACTCACACCAGATGAGCCTGTGCTCAAGCCAGTGACCTCGGGGTTTCAAACCTGGCTCCTCCACATCCCAGTCTGATGTTCTATCCACTGCACCACCACCTGGTCAGGCAGCAGATTGTAATTTTTTAAATGCCTGGAAATGACTTGGAAAATTTTAAGGTTATGGCAGTGAAAAATTGCTCTTTAATATTAAAGGTTCCTACTCAGGAGATGACAAACATCTGAACAATGAGTGGGACTCGGTACTCACGTAGCTGGACGAGTCTGGACTTCCCCGACTCCGACCGGCGTGGCTGGACCAGAGGAGCGAAGGACACGGCCAGGATCTTCTTGGTCTCCCACGCAGAAGGGCCCGTGCGTGTGATCTTCGTCAGCTGTCCCAAAGACAAAGCGAGAAAATATCCAAAATATGTGACTGCTGGTAGGTTAAAAATACTATAAATATGGGAGCGCTGTGACTTGAAATTCTATTCCCACGCTCTTCTAGGGAAACCAGTGTGAGTTCTAAAACAGGAACAGCTACTTTTTAAAAGGGATATCAAACTAGAGACACGCACGAGGACCACAGTCCTCAGAGTGGGGACTATGAGTGGTTGTTTCTGAAGTTCACTCATTTCCTACAATGAATGATCACTTTTCAAACAAAATAAATTAAATGCAAACACTTAAAAATTACACCCTGGCCTGACCTGTGGTGGCGCAGTGCATAAAGCGTTGACCTGGAAATGCTGAGGTCGCCGGTTCAAAACCCGGGGCTTGCCTGGTCAAGGCACATATGGGAGTTGATGCTTCCAGCTCCTCCCCCCTTCTCTCTCTCTGTCTCTCTCTTTCTCTGTCTCTGTCTCTCTCCCTCTCTCTCTCCTCTCTAAAAATGAATAAATAAAATAAAATAATTTTTAAAAAAGTTTAAAAAAAATAAAAATTACACCCTGGCTGGTCAGCTCAGTTGGAGCATCATCCCAATTGGCCAAGGTGGTGGGTTTCATCCCCACTCAGGGAAGACAACCAGTGAATGCATAAGTAAGTGGAACAACAAATTAATGCCTCCCTCCCTCTCTCTCTCTTTCCCTCCCACCCTTTCTCTCTCTCCTAACAATCAATAAAAGAGTAAAAATAAAAAATTGCAAAAAAAAAGGAATGCTCTTCTAATTTTTATCATTTTTCCCCCCTAATTCTTTATAATGGTGAGATATCCTTCCCAATGACACTGAAAACACACAGAAACATGCATGACCGAAGAGCAGTCTCTGGCAAGATTCCTACCAAGCAAGGATTCCTGTAAAATACTCACTGTCATGGTGTAAGACACTTAGAAGGGAATTACTCAAGTAATTCTGACACACAATTGTCCTAACGATACAACATGCACCACAGCACAGCTGTGAGGGATGGGTGTGGTGAGGCTCTATGATGCCCACCGCAGCCAGAACCTGTCCTTGCCTTCTGCCTCATTTGTGAAATACAGGGAGTTGTTACAAGGAAACATACATGTCCACTTCCTGGAACAGACCCTGGCAAATGGCTACGTGTGCAAAGATGTCAGTCAGGAAGGGGGTCTGACCTTCTCTTCCAGCGGCATGACGAGGATGCCCCCCACCTTGAGAAGACTCTTCATGTAGTCTTCATGCTCCTTCTGCACACCAGCCCCGCAGTACACGCGGTCATACTGAGAACAGTCGGGAGAGATCTCCAGGCAGTTACCAGGAACAAAGGAAGGCTCACAGAAGTCAAACCTGAAAGTCAGATGTGTCTCTATAGTAAATCCACACTACCCCCAGGGTACAGACCTTCACTTTAGGGTCCTAAGGCAATGTGATACAACCTAGAGAGCCAAGAACTGGAAGCCAAATTCAAAATGATTACACCACTAATTATTAGAACCCCAGAAATTCCAAACCACCACCATGGAGTGAACTCCGTACGCTTGATCCAAGCTTAAATCATCCAGTCTCCTACCATCATTACCTCTGCTCTGCTTTACAAGTCACTGTTTTCTTCAAGATCTATTTCAAAAGTGAAATGAGAGTAAATAAAGCATATTTGATTTTTCTAAAAAATTGTATCCCTGAACTAAGAACTTTCACGCCTTGTTTAAAAATGGCAAGAGCTGGTTACAAACACTGTTTAATGACAAATGCAACAACTGTTTTACAACGAGTTAGGGGATAAAATATGTGTATCAGAAACATGAAAACTGAGCAAAATGAACATCCTATTTCCCTCCTTTATTATATGGGTGAAAAATTACCTTTACTCAGGTGTCTGTTAACAAACCTACAGCCCTTAAAAACACATCCGCGCACCCCTATCTCCTGCCACACAACCACCGTGTCTGCCGGCACATGAACACACAGACAGACTTCTTCCCATCTCACAAGGCTCACGTGACAGCCCACAGCCCTACTGAGGACCCAGCTCGACTCACCTGTCAAAGCTGTCGCTGGTCCTGATGAAGAAGTCGAGTCTCTGCTTCGCATACTCGATCACGTCGGGGTGAAGCTCCACTCCGTGGTTCACCCCAAAGGGACCTGCGAGGTTCGGAACAGGAAACCTTTCACAACAGCTCTTGACTGGTCCTGTGCGGGCGATGGACCTCACTCTGCATGAGCACTCACAGGCACTCACAAAGTTTCTGGTCTGACCACGATACTGGCCCAGATCACAGAGCTAATCTTATATATGCAGGGCAACCTCTGCTCACATCAAAAACATTCATTTCTATGAGTTACTCACTTCGCCGCTTTCTTAACCCTGAGCCTCCCAGCTCTCCAGCTTCTAAAGAATTATTTAAAAACGTAAAGAAGGTTAGGTCTGAAACCAGGAGTTCAAGGTCTCACTAATGAATTGAAGAAGAAACATATATTTGCAAATACAGCTTGACACAGGATTGTTTTCCACAGAAGGTCCTGCCAAGCACTCATACGCAGGCATTTCAACAATCCTCACAAAAGAGGTTTAAATCATCATTGAAATAAAATTATAGTTCCAAGTCACAATGAAACATTTCTTTATATCCAAGGAAATTTGCTATGAGAGACATCATGTGCTCTGTTACTGATGTTCCTGTTACAGTGTGTAAACCTTCATCTTGGTGAAATCTGGGTGAGAACTATTGACACAAATGGCTAAGGTGAATCCGTGTGTGGGAGTCCGTTGACACTAAGGTCAAGAACAGGCAATGACATCTGTGCTGAGAGGGGAGCACAGTGCTCTCTGGAGAGTGTGGGGCCTCAGGGCACTGACTACTCTGCATCTTGTTCTGGGTGTGTTCGCAGGAAGCGGATGCACAGGTTCAGATTCTCCAAGCTCCACACTTCACACCTGCTCACTTACTTTTGCTTATATGTAAATCTCTGGAAATCAACAGGGCACACGGGACTTAATGTAGCAGATCTACCTATCTACCTCCTTACCTACTAAAGTCACAGTGTAACGCTCACACCTACACTCCGACATGAATGCTGGGAAATCAGCAACCATCTATACACCCACATCTCTGCATTTTGTCACCTGGTCTTTCTATCCCTTCCTAGCATAGCAGCCCCCATGGCGGGCCAGAGCTTCCCTGTCCTCCCCTGGGACAACTGACATTATCCTCTCATCAGAATGCACCTTGCCCAAGAAATCAAATTTCCACTGTTTACCTCAAATCTGAATTATTCCAACATTGAGACACTCTGACAAGTCACTGACTTCAAACCCCACTGCTCTCTGACACGGGACACCAGAGACCCAGGAATCCTGCCTCCATATTTTCGTTAGCCCCTCACCTTTTATCAAAAGCACCTAAGCAGTTAATTCCAATTATACATATAGAACATAGTTCCTATTCTTGAGTAGATTAACACAAAAAAAGGGTAAAAACACCTATCCTCGCCCCCCCCCCCCATAAGAAGATGACTAATGGGAGGGAGGACGTATGGGTCCGAGGACATAGCACTGAAGCCAGACCCGGGAGGACCCCAAGCAGAGCAGCTCCCCCACACACTAAGTCACCACCTCTGCGCAGGTCACCAAGAACCACAGGAAAGGAGAGCCCTCCACAAAGACAGGAGGCCACAGAATGAGCACCGAGTGTGGTGGAAGGGGATCAAGTTCAGGGCCAGGCAGGAAGGCAGCTGGACCTCTGTGTCAGATGAAGGACTTGAGGCTTCAATTCTAGGCACCGAGAAACCAACAAGGTTTTCACCTCTGGAGAGATTTGCGAGATACAGTGGTCCAGCTGAATGAACTGAAGATGGAGGCCCAGGGACACACAGGATCTGGACAGAGAAAATGGTCCACACATGCGGCCTTCCCGCAGGTCCGAGAAGTCTCCCCAGGAAAGCAAACTCTGCAGTTACCCTTCAACTGCAACCAAACACCATGTCGGGTCCATTACAGCTGAAAGCACAGCTTTCCTGCCTCAGGTCGCTCCTTCCGGCATCTAACAAAGTTCCCAGGATAGCTGACCCTTGAATGCGGGTGTAAGGGTGCTGACCCCAGCAGGGTCCAAAATCCAGATCAATTCTGACTCCTCAAAAGCAACTACAGTCCCAAAATTTCACAAAATTGAAAAGTATATGAACTTATAAAGAAACTCAAAAATCAACTGTTACTGCTAAGATTCTCTACAGCAACTCTGGCAATGATGAGAAAGAACACTGATGTGCAAAGTCCAGTCGCCTGATCTCTCCCACAGTCAGTCTTACAATGATCTGATAACGTTTAAACACTTCAGGCAAAAACTTTGTGGGCAATCTCCACATTTAGCAAATCCTGTCAGCTCCAACATCAAAAGGTACCAGACTCCCAGCATCTACCCAGCAATGTTCAAAACAAATGCGGCAGACTGCAGGGTAGGAGGAAATGACAGGTTAGACAGTTCACAAGAGCCCAAGGCAGAAGCCAGCAAGACTGCTCACCATCCCAAACATGTGCTGAGAGCTCTCACCAACTTCTGGGTGGCTGTCTCAGCTCTCACCTAGAGTACTAGACTGGGACCAGACTCCCTGCATCCTATTCACACATGAACTTGCCAGCCCGCTGCCCACAACCAATCCTACAGATGACACTCCTGTCCCAGAACCAGCCTGCTTCACCTCCTTCTTCCCCCATCTTGCCTAATGTGAATTCTTTCAAAACAACTTACATCTTTCTTTTTCAAACTCACTGTAATACAGGGGTCCCCGTCCATCCCAGAAGAGGGCAGGTTTGCCCGTTTTATCCAGCAAGGCAGCTGGTGCTCAGCCTGGATGCCCAGGACCTGGTGCTGTTTCTGATGACATACACTTTCTTTTCCATAAAAGCTTTCAGCCATGAAAGTTGTTAACATGCCTTTCCCCCATTATCACATTTTATATGCGGTAGAAATTAAATTAATCCTCAGTTATCTGGTACTGTTGTTAAATGGCTTCAAATAACATAATTTGTGAAATCCCTCTCATCCTGGAATTTACCTGAAAATAAACTTACAGGTACTGATTCTTCCAGTATTCAAAGCACAAGGCAAATAAAAACTGTTAGAGAGAACTTTAATTTCCAGGGGACATTAAAATTAATTCTTCTCAATTTAGAGACAGTGACAGGCAGGCTGAGTGATTGTACGAGTTGAGAAATCAGGTAAAGTCCACATGTGCACAACTGTCTAGGTGCTCTGCTGTACAGGAGGAAGGTGTGCTGAACACCTGCTGGAGGTACAGATGGGAGGGGACAAGGAACAGGAGGGGTGCCCTAAGGCCTTCCCCCTTCACCACCCAACCCGGTAGCTACTGGTAAATGACACCAAATAACTACCAGGAAGGCCAAGTGTCCTTTCACTGGACACTGTCAGCAGCCCCTTTTCTCCTGCAAACTCTCCAGATTACCTAGAATGAGCCCCACCATGGAGCTGAGGTAGCCGGTGCCACTGCCCAGGTTCAGGAACGAGAGCCCCGGCTGCAGGTCCAGGGCCTCCATCACCTCCGAGTAGATGCACGGAGCCGACAGGTGGATGTTTCCATGCTTCCATGCCAAGTCTTTATAAGCATTTTCTTTAAATTCTTCCAGGTAATAATCTGCGCGGTCAATAGCTCGGAAAGCCTGCTCCACCAGTTCGGTCCGGATGTACTGCGCTTCCTTCAAATTGTCTATCAGCTCATCATTGTCCTCGCCAGCACTCACGGCACCTCCCATCTTCACGAGCACACCTGGGCAGCGCTGCAATTACAAAATGTTCCAGAGAGCCACTTACAGTAAAGGTAAGAAAGCAGAATAATTGAAGTCCTCAGTACATACCGACTTCAAATTCTGAACTCTGAAAATAATTCCGATGGGATCGGTTTTGTCAAGACCTATCCGCCCCATCCACAAGGATGCCAGATTCAAAAGCAAATACACTCAGTGCTATCCATCCAGAATCAGTTTGTGACTCATAGTATCGACTGAATTCAAATGAACCTGAAATTCCTAAAGTAGGTAACTCTTCCAAAGTCATGGTTATACTTTACATAAAATGAAACCATTCTACCAAACATCTCATCAATTCCTGGGGAGAAGAAAGGAAAACACCAGACCTCACAAAGACTGACACATTTCTGCAGTCCAACTTCCATAATAACATATTATAATTTTTTTGTTACAAAGTTTATACTTGTTTTCCCTTCACAATCCTCTGGATGAAAATCATAAGAAAATGCTGGGCACTGACCAAAGCAGTGGTGGGAGAGGTTGTCCCAGGAAAGATAATAAATGAGCATGTCAGTACACAGACTACAGGTGGGAGCTCAGCAGGAACTCTCTCAAATCCCAGTTAGGACTGTTAGAATTCAGAGCTGAATACTACACTCTGCACATCTCTAGGGCAGTTCAATTATTAGATCCCCATCCGTTTCCTTCCACAGCCCTTGTCAGGTTTTGAACCATAACCAGTTTACCCCAGTGAAATAAAAGCTAATGAGGTCGAATTTAATCTTGCATAAGCCGCTCAGTTTTGAAGATAAGGTCTATACCCCTAGTCTAGAACAGTCATCTTAACATTTGGGTCACTAGTTAAAAGTGGAGCTGTCTGTAGCTGCTTCAAGGTCTGTTCTGGAAAAGGCCTGGCACTACATGTCCGCTGTGGGTCTGAGAGCCGCCTTTTTCCCAGAGGCCCTATGTCCACACCATCATCCATTCCACAAGACTATGGATCGGGTCGGTTTTATTTTGAACTGAAGGCTATCACTTCCTCGAACTGCCTGCCTGAAAATGTATTCCACTTGCCCTGGCAGGTAGCTCACGTGGTTAGAGAGAGTCCTGATACTCCAAGGTGTGGGTTCCATCCCCGGTCAGGGCACATACAGGAATCAACTAACGAATGCATAGATAACTGCAACAACAAAACCATGTTTCTCTAAGTCAATAAGTAAAAAAAATTTTAAATGTATTCCATATGCGAAGGCTACCTTTTTTTTTTTTTTCTTTTTAGCACAAATAGCTACAGCCTTTCACAGACACCCCCTGCCGGTCACGACCTCATTTGGGCTGCAGGACAAGAGGCCGCAGGAGGAGCAGGCCCTAGCAGGCGCCCGGCACTAACAAAGCTGGGAGCGGACGCCCATCTCTGCATACAAGTGCAGCCCCGCACAAGCCTCCAGGGGCACCATCTCTAAAGCGCAGCACGCCCGCAGCCGCGATCCCACGTGACAAAGTGACAACGGGTGACCCCACCTTCCGCCGCGAGGGTGCCTGGGACCACCTGTAGGCTGAGCACCGGTCATTCCGCAGCGACCTCGCTTTCCCCGCACTTTGTCGCCCTGCTGCTCGTCGCTGACCCCCGCGGGATCGCGCGTCACTCCGTCAAACACCAACGGGCTCAAGGCTGTCTGCCGAACCAGGTGGGTTCCACGCCCACTCACAGGCACGTGAACCGCTTTACCCGGCGCCGCGCCGGCTGTGCCTGGCGATCCTGAAACAGCCGCGCCCGGCAGGGACCGGCCACAGCCCGGGCTGCTCCGCGTCAGTGCGCCCCGCATGCTCCGGCCCTCGGGGGGCGCACCGCGCGGGGACGCCGCTTCCAGGAGGCATGCGCGCACAGTGACGCCCGCGGGAGACTGCGAGACAGCACCCGCCCCACGCCACGCCGCCCGCGGAGGAATAACGGCAGACACGGGCCTCCCGTCTGGAACACCGGGTCTTCCCCGCACCCACGCCGCCTGCTGCGGCCGGGCGGGGCCCCGGGGCAGTAGGGCGCGTCCCCGCCACGGGCGACGTCTGCCCTGCGAGCTCTCCGGGTGTGAGGCTGTCCCGGCGCGAGCACGAAGTCCTGGACCCCGCACCACGGCTCCGCCGCTCTGGCGAGCAGAGCGCGGACGCAGGGACGGGCCGAGCGGCTTTCCCGGACGGAGCGACGCGACGGCCCCTCTGCGACCCCAGGCGTAGGCGCCTGTCCGCTCCCGCGAAAGCCGCGGGGACAGCCGGTTCTGACTTGCCTGATAGCCGGCCGCCGACGTCACCGCTGGGAGCTGCAGGCCAGCGGCGCCCCGAGGCCGCGATGCCGCTCTGGGGGCGGGGACGACAGGCGTGGGGGCGGGGACGCCGGGGACCCCTCCGGGCGCTCGGACCAGGGCGGGGGCCGGCGGACAGCAGGGAGGGGCCCAGGGCGGCGGCGGTTCTACCTCGGGGCTCGGCCGGCCCGCGACCTGCTGCTCCTCGGGCGCTGCTAGCCCGTCCGCGGCCCGTCTGTGCCGCGCCAACCTCCGCCGTAAACATCCACCGCCCCACCGCGCCTGCGCGGGCAACGTACCGAGTGCGCGTGCGCCTGCGCCCGGGCCGAAGCACAAAGGGGCAACAGCCCTGCAAGGGCCCCGCCCCGCACTCTGGCCACGCCCATAGACCCGCCCACGAGGTGCGGCCCGCGGGCTGACGGCGAGCGAGGCGCGCGGTGTGGGGAGCCGAGGAGTATTGCGGAGCTGCACTCTGCGGGGGTGGGCGGTTCAGAGGACAGCTGGGGGAGGGTTAGTGCTTCGGCGCCCCACCGTAAGCTAGGACCCCTCTGAGCACGAAAGGCAAGGCCGACTGGTGAGGGATAGCCACTGGCGGCGGTGGCTACTGTGGCTTCTGTGGCACGGAAGGGACATTCAAGCTCAGATGTGCAGGACCAGGAGCTCCTTCCTCAGTGTCACCTCATCCACACCGGAGTAGAGTTGTTCACCATCTCAGCCACAGCCTTGGTGATTTCTGCAACCTTCTCATCCTTGGCAAGTCCTTTGAAATCATGGGCTATGATGTCGCTAGGCAATAGGATTTTTCAGCTCGATTATAATCTTATGGGACCACCATTGCACGTGCAGTCCATCACTGAGCAAAAAACATAATTATGTGGTGTGTGACTAAACCAGCAATGAGTGAACAATTGAAACTAGAATTAAGAACACAATGCCATTTACATTAATTAGCACAAGAAAAGAAATAGGCATAAATCTAAAAGTACAAAATCTATATGAGAAAAACAACAAAATTCTGACAAAAGAAATCAAAGACTAAATAAATGGACAAATATATTCCATGTCTACGAATAGAAAGACTCAATGTAGTGATACTCTCAATTCCTCCCAATTTGGTCTATAGATTCAGTGCGGTCCAATTAAAATCATAGCAAGTTATTTTATGAATATCAACAAAATGATTGTATTGAAGGATAACAAAGTTGGAGGACTGACACAACTCAATTCAAGATTTACTACAAAATCACCGTAATCAAGACAGTGTGCTATTACTGAAAGAAAAAACTAATAGGGCAATGGAACAGAACAGAGGGCCCAGAAATAGACCCACACAAAAACAGTCAACTGGTCTGTGACAAAGGAGCAAAGGCAACAGAGTGGAGAAAGGATAGTCTTTTCAACGATCAGTACTTGGACAACTGGCTATCCACATGCACAAAAACGAATTTAGACACAAACCTCACCATAGTCACATAAAATTTCTAGAAAATAACAAAGAAGGAAATCTAGGTGACGTCGGGCATGGCAATGATATTTTACATACAACACCAAACACACAATCCTTGAAAGCAAACTATGGACTTTAGTTAAAAATGTATCAATTTTGGTACATTAATTATAACAATGTACCGCACTAATGCAAGATGCTAATAATAAGACTCTATACTATCTCTGCAATTTTTCTGTAAAGCAAGAACTGCTCTAAAAAATACAAGCTATTACTTTCATTTATTTATTTATTTGCTTGTTAGTTTATTTATTATTTGTATTTTTCTGAAATGAGAAGCGGAGAGGCAGAGAGATAGACTCCCACATGCACCCAATGGGATCCACCTGGCATTCCCACTGTGGGTAATGCTCTGCCCATCTGGGGTGTTGCTTCATTGCAACCGGAGCCATTCTAGCGCCTGAGGCAGAGGCCATGGAGCCATCCCCAGCGCCTGAGCCAACTTTGCTCCCATGGAGTCTTGGCTGTGGGAGGGGAAGAGAGAGATAGAGAGAAATGAGAAGGGGAAGGGTGGAGAAGCAAATGGGCGATTCTCCTGTGTGCCCTGGCCGGGAATCGAGCTGGGCCAACACTCTACCGTTGAGCCAACCGGCCAGGGCTATATTAATTTTTTTAATGCACGACATGACATGATAAAGGGAGTTTTCCAGGCAGAAAGCAAATGATACCAGATGGAAATACAGATCTGTACAGAAGTATGAAGGCCACTGGAAATGACAGCCATGTGGGGGATATATATATACATCAATTTATTTCTTGACTGTGCCTTAGTCCTGGCTAAGGACACCATTTCTTGTTTTATTTACCACAGTGCTGTCTGACTGTTTCTTCTGTGGACAAGAATTGCTTTTGCAATTACAATGTGTTTTCTCAGCTAGGAGTTTGACATACAGCATCCTGTTTGTGAGGAGGAGCTCGTTTCTAAACCTCAGACTGAGATTAGGAAGCTGATTCAGGGCTGCAAATCAGGGACTCCTCTGGCTGGTAGAGTGGAGTTAAACAGCCTTGCTGGGTGATGGTGGGTGGGAGGCAGGAGGCTCCTCCCATGTCAGCCAAGAAGCGCTATCAAGGCCACCCTCACTGCCCTTTGCAGAGGAAGTGGGTGCCCACTCTCAGTGTCCTCGGCCTCTCTGAGTGAGATTCTTGCCGACAGATGCATGAAACATCATTGGCTGGGGAAGCAGATGGGGGTGGGGCATCCCAAATCAATGGCCTTGGACCTGAACCTTCTCTCCTGCTTCTGACGGGTGCCTGAAATGAGCCAGGAGAGTCAGCACCCCAGCTGCTGGGGGCCACAGTGATAACAAGATGCAAAATTCACCATGAGGTGTTGCCCCAGCACAGCTGTTGTGTTGGAAAAAAACAAAACCAGGTTCTCTGAAAAGGGAAAAAATATTCCTTCCTCTTTTTGAGGCATTTGTAGTCAGAGGGTGGAGTTACCACAGTTCATACCTGTGTCAGCACTTCTTTGCTGCTTGTGCTACACAGGTGACTGAGGTCTGATGTCAATCTGAAAATACTGGTAAACTCAAATATTCGTATTTGTGTATGTAAATGGATTCATAAAATAAAATAAAAAAGTCTCATTTTAGGCCCTGGCTGGTTGGCTCAGTGGTAGAGCGTCGGCCTGGCGTGCAGGAGTCCCAGGTTCGATTCCCGGCCAGGGCACACAGAAGAGGCGCCCATTTGCTTCTCCACCCCTCCCCCTCTCCTTCTCTGTCTCTCTCTTCCCCTCCCGCAGCCAAGGCTCCATTGGAGCAAAGATGGCCCGGGAGCTGGGGATGGGTCTGTGGCCTCTACCTCAGGCGCTAGAATGGCTCTGGATGCGACAGAGCGACACCCCAGAGGGGCAAAGCATTGCCCCCTGGTGGGCATGCCGGGTGGATCCCGGTCGGGTGCATGCGGGAGTCTGTCTGACTGCCTCCCCGTTTCCGGCTTCGGAAAAATGAAAAAAAAAAAAAAGTCTCATTTTAAAACAAACAACCTTAATAAAAAGTTACCAGTATACCACAGGCATAGGGAAGGGGTCTGAGATGGTTGATTTTATGTGTCCACTTGGCTAGGCCACAGTGCCCAGATATGATAAGTCTTATCCGAGCACTTGAGGATCTACAAGCCAAGTAGGAACTCAGCCTCCAGATGGCCTTTGGGTGCATGCTGCAGTGTTAACTACTCCTGGGTCTCCAGCCTGCCAGCCTGCCAGCCTGCCCTACAGAGTTTGGACTTTGCCCCCACAATGACATGAACCAGTTCATTAAAATAAATCTATCTGATGTCTAATCTATCTTCTATTGGTTCTGTTTCTCTGTAGAAACCCAACTAATGCAGGGTCCTTCAAAGAAATGCTGTCAGACTAGGGTCCAGAGGTCTGTCTCCAGGACACCACATATCTTACCATGTAATTCCCAAGGTTGAGGGTCCCTACCCCTTCATCGGCGCCCAGCCACATCTCTTGTGACCTAGAAGAGGAAGAACCTGAGTGGACAGCAGCCTCAGGGAGGTGGGGCCAGTTGGGGGAGAGTGACCTCCAGAACCTCTGACGGCAGTTGGTGGCCAAGACATGGCTCAGGGAGGTGGTAGTAGCAGATGTATGCATTCTGTGGGCACCAGGTGGGTGGCAGCTAGACCTGTGGGTGCAGACAGGTGAGCCCTGGGTGGCAGAGGTAGTTAAACATCGAATGGCTAAAAACATGCCAGGGGTGGATCTCGGAGCTAGAAATGGTGGCTGAACAGACAGGAAGGTGTTGGGCAGTGATGGCAGGTTTAAGGGTGTACTCAGGGTGGTGCGTGATCTGAGGTCTGGGCTCCCCTCTTTCAGCAGCATGTACTGTGGACCTCTTTAGAGAGAAGGAAACAGGCACAGAGGCTGGACGTGATCTGCTGAAGGTTCTGAGGTATGAGATGGGGCCAGACTCAAACACAGAGAGCTCTCACCTGTGCCTCTGCATCAGAAACCAGGTGCCATCCCTCAGACCTGGAAGTGCCCCATGCACACATACTTCCTGCTCTGCCCTCCACTTTCAAATGCCCCCACCTACAAAGCATACATCCCATATGTGGCTGGCTCTCCCTAAGGGGTCTCCAAGGCTAATGAGGGAGAACCAGAGACCCTCTGGGCACTGCCCATCTGGGCCCTTCCAAGGTCCTGAGCATCTTCCCCAGACCACACCAGCTCTGACCCTCAACCTGGGGTGAGTGGTGTTTCTGTGCAACATTCCATTTAAAGGTTTTAGGTGTTTAAACAATGTTCAGAGATCACCAGTCCTGGCCCAGGGCTCTAACATGCAGGGCGGCAGCATCAACCACTACCCCCACACTACTGGCTGCCCAGGGGTGCATGAAACTGTTGAAAGCTGCCCAGGACATCCCTAGCATGATGTTGTGGGTAGATGGCATTGAAGGCATAGCTCTATGGGCAGGAAGTGGGCCTAGAGGTCTGAAACCAATATCATGACCCTCTCTCACCAAGGCGGCTTCCCAAGGCCTCTGAGCTGAGGAGGGTGGGGCAACCACATGTCCCAGAAGAGCCTGGTTGGCGGTCCAGTAACTGCACGTGTCTCAGGTCTGGAGGTGCATCCTGACTTGGTACAGACTGCAGCTCTGAGATTGCTGCTGAGGGCCTAGTTCATGCCAACCAGCTTCACTGTCCCATGGTCACTCTGAGTGTCATGGTCACAGGACACTTGGGGACTGTGAGCTAAAAAGTCTCCCTCCTGTGCTCAAGAATGTTGAGAGGGTGGTGGACCAGAAAAAAAAATCCCATTCTGCACATGAACACATGATTTCCCAAATCATTTCAGGGGTTCTGGACTCCAGAAAGCCCCCACAAACTCAGCTCTGTGAAAAGAGACTGTACCTGGGTTCCCAGCTCGGATCCCCGGCCACCCGCAGACCTGAGACCCCGGGGATCACTCTGACCATCCTCCCCCTCCCCCCGGGGTCAGCACACAGGCTGGGGGGACTGGGCAACTGCCACAACTTCGGGGAGCAGCCCAGTGTGGAAGGCCCTCCAGGGAGGGTACGAGGCTGTCGGCGGCTCTGAAACAACTGGAAATGTTCTAGAGGAGATGGTCCCAGTGTAAGGACCACAACTCACTCCTTCCTGCTTCCAATCAAAAAAAGAGTAAATTAAAGAGTAAATCAAGGCCCTGGCCGGTTGGTTCAGTGGTAGAACATTGGCCCAGTGTGTGGAAGTCCCGGCTTCGATTCCCCGCCAGGACACACAGAAGCACCCATCTGCTTCTCCACCCCTCCTTCTTCTCTGTCTCTCTCTTCCCCTCCCGCAGCCAGGGCTCCACTGGAGCAAAGTTGGCCTGGGCGCTGAGGATGGTTCCATGGCCTCTGTCTCAGGCACTAGAATGGCTCCTGCCAAAACAGAGTGACGCCCAGGATGGGCAGAGCATCGCCCCCTGGTGGGCATGCCAGGTGAATCCCAGTCGGGCGCATGCGGGAGTCTGCCTCCTGCTTCTCACTTCAGAAAAATACAAACAAACAAAAGGAGTAAATCAGGAGTCCAGAAAGGGAATCTCGGACAAGCATGGGTGACTCCAGCGACAGTAAATACTCATCAAGCACCAATGGGAGGGGCCTGTGGGGGCAAGCTGTTCCCCAGCTCTCAGGGTCCTCCTGCTCACTAGGCCACTCTGACAGCTGGCCTGACCTGCCCAGTGGCTGCCACCATTCTTGCCTTACAGTGGACGTGGAAACATCTGGAAAGAGAATAACTTGGCTTGTGGCTGGTCCACCCTCTTCCCATCAGTGGAAATGGAACACTGTGTACCTGGAAGCCAACCCAAGGAGAAGCATGTCTTCTGGGCCTGGAGGCCAAACACCCCCTACCTCCAAGTGGGGCCTCCAGTTGGGGGGATCTCCCTCTTTGTCCTGGCTCCTACCACATGGCCAAGTGGGACACCAGGTGCCTTGGGCCACATGGAGGACATGCTGGTCTGCTTTCTGCTTCTTCTCATTCTGGAAAAAAGGGCCCAGTCTGTAATTAGCTCAAGGTGAAGGGAGACAAATTGTCTCTCTATAGCCACTTCTTCACCTCTTAAGTCAATGTTATGTACAAACCAGAAGCCATTGATTGCTTTTCTCTTAGGGGCCCAGCCTGGAAGGAGGGACCAGTGGGAGGAGAGTGCTGGGTCTGGATTCACGTGGAGCTGATGGTGGGGAGGGTTAGGCTGACTGTCTCTCGTTCTCGCTCCTGCACGTCTGGGCACCTCCCACCTCCAGTGGCTCCTGACAGTTATGGCTGCCACTTGTGGGCTGCCCCTGGCAAGGTGACCTTATCATCAGGGTTCAAGAGCCACTTCCCAGATTCTTCCATCCCTGCCCACACCAGGGTCTCAGCCTGGTGACCTCGGCCCCACCCCACAACTGCTCTCTATGTAACTTACCACCTGCTGGAACAGGGGTCACTGACTGGCACGCCTGGACTGCGGTACCTGCCTCAGAAACTGTCCGCAGCCTGCCCCAGGTGAGGCAAGCAGACCATAGACCCGGCTGCCCAGGTGAACAGACTCACGCTGAAAAGGTTCAAGACCCCCACCCCCACCCACCAGCAGCAGGGCCCCAAATGAGCAACCTGTCTCTCAGGAACCAGAACCCCAAATCAGGACAAGAGTCCCTCCTCAGGAGGCCCTGGGCATTGACACTCTGCAATCAGGTTTTTGGGGGGCTGGGTGGGTAGGAGGGTACCAGGCAGCCCAGCCTAGCTGATGGAAGCAAGGAGCGGTCTTGTCAGGGACACTGTGCCAGGGAGGGCAGATGGTGGGAAGGCTAGGTCAGGAGGGGCACCGTGGCCTCTTGGTCCACTAGTGTCAGCCCTGGGAGCCCCAGCTGATAAACCTCCCCAAGGACTCCTCTTGCGGAGTGGGTGCTGTGCTGTATCACTTGCCTTGGACCATCCACACCTGACCCACCAATGATGCCTCAACACCTGCTCCCAGGAGCCCTCTGAACACCAGCCCACCTGGGGGCTTTTGGCAGACATCCACATTCCTAGCTCCACTTGCACATCCACAGGCTCCCTCACTCGGAACCTGCCATACCCCACTCACATCCCCTGGTGTATGGTGGACCCTAGACAATCCAAGTGGGAGCCAGACAGTGCAACACTTCGCGTGGAGGCCCCGAGAGGCACATACTGCAGGTCCGTGGACGCAGCCAATCTTCCCAACTCACATAGCCTGTTCCCTGGGCCCAGGACCCACCCCCTACTCTAGCCTGACCATGAGGGCACCCTACTCCGTTCCGTAGGCAGGAGGGGTCAGAGGAGCTCTGGGGCATCTGCCTCCAGCTCATGGAGATGTCAGGGTCTCTAAATAGAGCCACCTGCCCTGGGGCACAGTTGGAGCATCTGGGAGGCAATGACATCTACCTGGCCAACTCCTCCAAGACTGGGGCAACCCTGCACCTCCACTCCCTGCCCCCAGCTCCCCAGAAAATTCTCATGCCTGCCAGATGACCTCACCTCAGCTTGCAGAGGGGACACTTCAGAATCAGTTTCACTCACAACCAAGCATGAGTGCTGATATGAATGTGTACAGCCCAGGCCACTGGTTCCCCATCCCCAGTGGGGCTTCAGCAAAGGGGACCCACAGCAGTCCTTCCGTAAACCTCCCACATAGGTTCTGCACACCTTCTTGCTTATGATGCCTCCGTCCCTGGTCCCCACAGCCAGCAGTTGGAGCCCTCCACACACACCAAATATCCCCAGGTATCCTGAACCCTGTCTGCCTTAGACAGGGGTTGGAAATGAGACCCAGAATCTCTAAAACTTTTCCTTTGTTCACATGTTAGATGAGAGCTGCAGGTTGGCCTGCAGGGCCAGATTCCCAGGGAGGTCAAAGTGTGCTGGCAGTGATGTTGGATGTGACTAGAATCCCCAAACCTAAGTCATCCTGGGGAAGCTAGAGCTCCACCTGCCACAATAGTGTGAAACAGTAAGGTGCTCCTTCCTGTATGGCCAAAAAAAGAATCTGTTACCTCATATAACTGGGAAGTGCAAGGGTAGATAGCCTTCAGGTATGGCTGGATCCAGGAGCTCTGAAAAGGTCATGAGAGAACTCTCTCTTTCTCCCCCTCTCACCTCCACTTTTCTCTCCATTTCTCAGCCCTGTCTCCTTGGAGGCTTTTTCCCTCCTACTTCAGGCTTTTTCCTTGTGGCCAGGAGAGATGGCCCAGGACAACACCCATCCTATCCCCCTCCCCCTTAACAACCTCTGCAAGAAGACCTCTTCCCCTGACGCGGCAAGAAAACACTGGTTTGCACATGCCAGGTCATGTGGGCAGGGCGGAGTGCAGTGCCTTGGATCATCCAGGGCCATGCCTCTCGGGAAGATGTGGGTTCTCTGTGTGGCAGCAGGAAGAGGCCTGAGATGGAAGAGTCTACACCCCACACCACTCCCCAGGAAGGTGACCACGACAATGACGATGACTCGGAGCACCCAGGGACAGAGGTGGCGTCCTCACAACACACACGGCTCTCGCTCACAGTCAGAGTGGACTTTTATTAGGAAATCACCCTGCAAACACGCTGAGAAGTGCTGTGCTGTGGGTTCCACGCATTTCCTGAGCAAGGAGAGTCACAGTATCAGAGCTGTGGGGAGCGGGGGCCGGAGGTGCGTGGCTGCTCAGCACCGTGGCGGCCAGCACCCCCTCCCAGCGACATGACTCAGCCATCACGACCGCACAGACGCGACACGACACACAGCTGCGCTACACGTAAATCAACAATGAATACAGAGTTCACCTGCTGCTGTCCGGGCCTGAAACAAAAGGAACCGAAAGGGGTAAAGAAAACCAAGTCTTTCTTTCCACCGGACCACGGGAAGAACATCCCCAAATTATCAAAATTCCTCAGTTACAAAATACTTTTTAAAAAATTCCATTATTAAAAGAATAAATAACAAAATATATAAAAAATAACTTGGTTTCATCAAAATTATAACTAGAAGTTATAACAAGACTTTTTGTGTGTGTGTGTGTGGCCTATTTCATAATCAAATAGTTCGTTTTGCTTTGATTTCATTTATTTCTCTCTCATGTGTCCTGGTGTGTGGGATCTAGATGAAATAGTATAAAATTAATAAATAAAAATGTCAAATAAATAGCAAAGGTTAACATAAAAAGAGATTGCGAATATAAATACTTACATCTTGACAAAATTAAATAATTTACAGAATAATTAAACTAACTACTTTTTTATTTCTTCCAGAAAGGGCAGTTCAAGTTCTCTACTTTTAAATACTACCTTGGAATTGCAGTCACAATCGATTTGGACTCTATTTACAGGTAGGAATGTCGTGTTTTTAACACATTTCATTAAAATTTACCTTTTTTTCTTGCATCTTGACTACATCTAAAAAGAAATGAAACCTCGGTGTTCTCCAATCAGGCTGTCTGCACCTCGGCCCAGGCCAGCCGAGACCCAGATAGCGTGGCAGTGACAGCAGGGCCTGCGGCCTGGGCGACGTGGGGTCGGAGGCCTCACCCTGAGCCCCACCTTGAGCCAGAGCTGGTCTGGAGGCCACCGGGCGTGAGACGTTCTCATGGGTGTCCCACACGAGGTCCCTTGAGCTGACGGTGGCCTAAACCTGACTTCCCCCCTGGAGCAGGGCCATGTTCCATTGTTAACACAAAACTGAATGAACTGAAAACAAACACACACTTGCCACACTGGCCTGGCCACAGCCACGCAGACGCGCCCGGCTGGCTCTCCAGGCCACACGCTGCCTCCCCACTCCTCAGACACAGGGACACTGTGGCTGCAGACTCCAAACTTCCCTGAGAACCACTGGAGACTTCGAGCTGCTTTTCCGATTATTTTCAGAAAGCAAAAATAAATCAATTTGTAATACTTCACGCTCTGCCCCTGCTCGGGGAGGTGGGGGCCCTGGCCTGACGAGCGCTCCGAGGGAGACCGGTGTCCAGGCACCCCTTTAGACATGCCTGCCAAGGCCACCGGGCTGCCACCTAGAAGTCACTGCGACTCAGGAATCCCCACAGGAGGGCGGGGTGAGGGAGTGGACGATGGGGCCACGCTGGGCCCAGGCTGGCCGCAGGTGAGGCCTACACCTGGATGCCCCTCACGGCCTGCTTGATGCTCTCCAGGAGGCCCTTGTTCTCAGGGTTCTGGTAGCACTCCTGGTTGGAGTACATGTCGGTGAGGGTGCTCACGTAGGCATCAAAATTCTGCTCACATATTGGCTCCTAGAGGACAGAACCAGTCTAGCAAACCCTGTCCATGCAGCGGGTCCCCAGAAACTATGGACATCAATGGAGAAACCTCGAGCTTATATCCCCAAACGACTTAGACAAGGCCACACCCACCCAACACTGACTGCTCCACCTTCGGGCTCAATCAACCATGGGGGTTGTGCTGTGGGTTCACGAGAAACTCAGGGGGGCTGGAGCACCCCCAGGGCAGAAGGGTATCCTCCTCGCCTGCCCCATGTCCCGGGGTAGCTGAGTGCCCTCAGGACCGTGTACTGCTCACCATGTGTGGAAGGCGAATGTTGGCGAGACTTTGGATGAGGGCCTGGCTCAGGCCTGACAGTTCCAGGAACAGGGCCTCGTTCTGCTCTTCAATGAGCTTGTTTTCCTGCTCGATGGTCTTCAGGCTCTTCTCCATGGACGAGATCTGCACCAACAGAGACAGACAGAGACAGTGTCCCTCACATCCGCCTGGGACACCTCTCCGTCTCTCTGGGAGATAGTGAAGAGGCAGGGACCCTGCGCCCTTGGTGGGGGTCCTGCCACAGTGAGGGCTGGAGGCACCTTGGTCCCTGTATGGAGGAGGGGACAGGGGCTGCGTGGGCGTGGCTTTCTGTCCTGTGTCTTCCTCTTGGGGCGGGAGGAGCGCAGAGCCCAGCCCTACATTCCGACTCCTTCTCTGTTCTGGGAATTCTGTGCTGGGAGCGGGGGGGGGGGCGTCTGGCTGCCTTTGGGTACCCCTGCAGCACTGCCCAGTGGAGAAGCCAGTGACTCCTCCAGGCACTCTGACAAGGCCTGGGGTTTCCAGCACAGATACCTCCTCTCTGGACCCAGATGGTTCCCAGTCAGAAGCCCAGCAGCCTCTCCCAGGGAGGGTTCCAGGGCTCACGGTGGAGTCCCTGAGGACAAGGGTGACTGGGCCCATGGCAAACGCAGTGCTGTCAGCCACCAGATGAGTCTCAGCATGACCCCAAGGAAGGTGGGAGCCTGCCCTGGGGCCTGGCCTGGAGATGTGCTTGGAGGGCAGCCCCAGCCTGACTGCATATTGAAGAGCGTGGGCAACAGGCAAGTTTATGAGTCAGTGACACGCTGAGCTCCCAGAAGGCTGTGACCAGGTAGAGTGCTTTCCTCCAACCTGGTGGCTCTGAGACCAGTGGCCCTGGAGCATCATGCTTTGTACCTGGTGACAAGCCTCTGGCTTTAAAGGTATGAGTATGAGTTGGGGGTCAGCCTTCTCTTTGCCTGAGCTCTCTGCCAAACACATGGCCAAAACTCCCGTGCAGGGAAAGGAGAGTCCTTCCTAAAGGGTGCTGCTGAATACCGTCTTTAAAAAGGCAGGTGTTGGCAGCTACCCACATGGTACTGATGCTGGAGGGCCCATGGTCTCTGAGAGAGGAAGGGAGAAACAGACACAGCACAGTGATGTGTCTTGGCACCCAGAGCCGGTCTGATGCCCCCGCTCTGCTTGCACTCCCCATGAACCCGGGGAAGTCGCTGCTTGCACAGTGAAGTCCCTTCCTGATCTCCATGGCTGGTGCTGTCTTTATACAGGCCTCTCAGTGACAGCAGGTCAGCAGACACCATTGCAGAGGGGAAGGCGCAGCACTAGATGTGGCACACGGCAGCCTCAGGACAGGTGCCCATCTTCCTATCTGTCCTCTCTGCCCTCAGGTCCTACAGGGCCTGGTAGCCTCATTATCCTTTTGTCCCTTCAGCCACAAGCAAATGACCATGTGTGACCCCATCTTCTGTACCCCAGCTCTGCTCCAGCCACCATTCAGCAGCCAAAGGCAAGCCTTTGTCTTCTTTTCAAAGTAAGACCTTGCCCAATGTTTTACCAATTATAAGCATTTATTTGGGAGAAATCAGAGATGTGACACACACACTGCAAGTCTTGTGTAATTCTATTGCTCAGCAACAGCAGCTCTTTCTGGGCCACACTTGTGCTAATTGCTGTCTTGTAGAAACACCGTTCACCTTATCACAACCACTTGGAGTCGACTGCTATTGTTACCCACTCCAGCTATGAGGACAGACGGTCACCAGGGCACTCAGCCTGTGCGTGGCCATGCTGGGGGTTGACACCAGCTCTGTCCAGGCTCTCAGAACTCTGACTGTGCCACCAGGATGGGACCCAGCTACCAGCAGTAGCCTGACGCCAGTTGAATTGCCAACACTGACCAGCAGAGTGCGTCACAGACGTCCCTGAGCACCGTGCTCATCAGCTCAGCCGACAGCAGCCTTGAGTGCCCAGCTCTTCCCCCTCACAGAAGAGGAGGCCAAGGACAGACAGACCTTGATGGGTGGGGGGCTGGGGGGCTGGGGACAGCTGGGCAGGGCACCCACCTGAGACTGCAGCTGCACCATGGCGGCCTCCATCTCTGAGTTGGATGCGTTCAGGTCTCGAATCTCCTGATTCAGCTGCTTAATCTCCTCGTCATTCTCCAGCACTGCCCCAGAGAGAGACCTCCATCGCAGCCTGGCCTCACGCCCAGGCCGGCAAGCGGGGCTGCGGCGGAGGCCTGCTCCCTAGATGGAACTGGGGACCCCTTTCCCAGCAGATGTGCCCGGACTGCTTTCTGAGCTTCCCACATGTCGTGCTGGGAAAGTCGGTCTGGGAGACCACCCATCGTGTGTCTGTGGCTTGCCCCCTGGCCTGGGTCATGGCTGGGAAAGTCAAATCTCTTTGGCAGGTACCAATGCCAAGGTCAACATGGACGTGTTTTCAGATGATGCTGAATTTCCTCAGCTCCCTCTCCACTGAGCCTGAGTTCTCAGCTCCACAAACCCCAAGCACACAGCTTCCCCGCTGCCTCAGGCTTCTCTGATGCCGGCACTCACCAACACCCAGGTCAGTGCATGAGGGCTGGGAGCCCAGACATGGGCCAGCAGAGGTCAGAGCCAAGGTCAGAGCCCCACTGGCTCAGGTTAAGGGGTCTGTCACTACCATAATGGGCTCTGCCTCCCTAACGCCCTCCCCACAGGTAACGCCCACTCACCCAGGTGGCAAGGGTCCCGTGCAGACCCTGCAGGAGGGGTGTCCTTACCGTCACTTGTCTTAAACTTCATGCCGAGAACCTCATCCCCTGAGAGTTTTCCCTTCTTTCCAGCAAAGGTCGCTCGGGGACAGCCGGACAGGCTGGAAGCGGAGGTCATGCGTCACAGTGAGAGCCAGTCCCCCTGCTGGCCACCCAGCAGGCTCATGTCCTTCTGCCCCTCACCCCAGGGTCAGCCCCCCAGATCCCTCGCTCCTTGTCCACAACCCCTGCCACTGCCCTGAGGACCTTTCCCCAGTCGTCTGGGGGAGGCGGCTCTCCTCCTCAGGGACAGACCCTCTGCACTCTTCGCAGCTGCAGCCACCCCGAGCTGACTACCCCTTGCCACACTGGGCATTTCACTTGTTTGTTTGTTTGCAATGTGTCTCCCTGTCCACCTGCCCACATCAACTCCAGGAGGGCGTCTGTCTCCGAGCCCATAGTTGGTAAACTCCAGGGTAATAAATGAACTAATTAACCTCACAGGTGGAGAAACAAGGGCAAAAACAATAAGGTGACCAATCATCCTCCTTTAGAGAGGACAGTCCACCCTTTGTAAGTTCCGTCCTCCCTCAAAAAGTGTCCTCCTTTTTGATATTGGAAGACTAATCTGTAAATGTCTGTATTCGATTGATGCAGAGTTAATCCATTGTGTGTGATGTAACATATTTGTATCTAAATGAGTACTTTTTTCTTAAAATTATTATTAAAAATTGCCCTGGCCGGTTGGCTCAGCGGTAGAGCATCGGCCTAGCGTGCGGAGGACCCGGGTTCGATTCCCGACCAGGGCACACAGGAGAAGCGCCCATTTGCTTCTCCACCCCTCCGCCGCGCTTTCCTCTCTGTCTCTCTCTTCCCCTCCCGCACCCAAGGCTCCATCGGAGCAAAGATGGCCCGGGCGCTGGGGATGGCTCTGTGGCCTCTGCCCCAGGCGCTAGAGTGGCTCTGGTCGCAACATGGCGACGTCCAGGATGGGCAGAGCATCGCCCCCTGGTGGGCAGAGCTTCGCCCCTGGTGGGCGTGCCGGGTGGATCCCGGTCGGGCGCATGCGGGAGTCTGTCTGACTGTCTCTCCCTGTTTCCAGCTTCAGAAAAATGAAAGAAAAAAAAAAAATTAAAAAAAAAATTAATAGGCATGTAAGCATAATTACAATATAAAATATTACAAATGGTTTTATTATGTATTTATCATATTATAGTGTATTATTGTTGCAATGAATAAAATGTTTCTTTTTTTTACAATATTGTTTTCTTCTATTTATTTTTGTCCTCCTTTTCATGGTAAAAAAGTTGATCAACTTAAAGACAAGGAAGAAGACAGTTTCCAACGTGACCAGGGACATGCACCACTGGACACCAAGAGAAAGAAGGTTGGTTTGCCAGCCCAGGGACAGGTATTGGGGGGGCAGATGGGCACCCGGGACACTGTCCAAGCAGGGAGAGTCTTGTCACCAAGATCCTTGCTAAACAGGCAGAGGCCTGGTCCCAAACCTCGAAGAATAGGCCCCAGTGGGAGGGGCAGGCCATGGGGTATGGCAAACAAAGCTTTTCATGAGAAGCTAGCAGCCTGTTACCAGAGAGACTCCATTCAGATGTGGCGGGGAGGCTGATGACAATAGACACAAAGGTGACACAGTCACAAGCACTGTCACCTGGTACCAACAGACTTCCTCCATCCTCCCCAGTCAGCTACCAACTGGGCCTCTGTCTTCCTGAAATAAAGTGCAGGTCGCCCTTCTGCCCCCACCGGGCCCCCGGGGAGGCTGTGCAGAGACCCACAGACAGGGCAGTGTGTGGACAGTTACCTCCGGTGTGTGAGAAAGCTCCCGTTGGCGTGACCAGAGCCATCACAGCCCGGAGTGGGGCAGGTGGGCCCCTCGTTCTTCAGCGACTTCCAGGAGAACGAGGAGCCATTGAGGGAACCTTCCTTCTGCCTGCGGGCAGCCAACGGGCAGCCTGATGCACTTCTGTGAGAGGCGTATTTGCCGCTGATGTGACCGAGCCCCACGCAACCTGGAACTGGGCACCTGGGCACAAAGATGTCAGAGGTGAGCAAGGGATGCTGGCGGAAGAGCCCAGAGTCCCTTCTAAGCCAGGCCCTGCAACCCACCGAGGAATCTTGTACAAATAACCACTGTTGCAACCCCAGGGAGGCGGCGGCAGTGGGAATCATGTGCCCTCCCCATCCTCGGCTTCCTGAGCCTTGCAGGACTGGAGAGTCCCCAGCAGACCCCAGCATGATGCCCTGGGCCCCGCTGTGGCTCTTAGAGGCCTCGGGGTCCACTCCAAGACCTTGCTGCCAGCATCACCTCTGTCAATCCTAAAATGAGATGTCAGCTGAGGCCACCCTGAGATGTGCTGGGAGGTTACACCAAGCACATCTTGGGCGTGGGTGGGCTAAGGAGTCACAGGAGGTCAGATGTGCACCCTGAGCCAGGCATCTTGGGGATAACAGGGGCCATGCCACACTGCAACATCCCAGAATGAGGCTGGTTATGGCACAAGGCCCGTGAGTGTCCCAGCTTTGCCACAGCTGAAATGTGTGTTCTAGAAGGACAAATGCAAGGCCACAGAGCTCATGTGGGAAAGGTGTGACTCAGACATCCCTCAGTGACTCAGCCGGAGGCCGGCTGTTTGCTCAGGCTGTTGAGAAACCAGGGGTGAAGGGTCCCTATGGAAATCACAAACACCCCAGGGTCAGTTGAAATAACTTGAGAAGGGTTCAGAGTGACCATCCACATGCTACAGTCAGAATCTGTGCGGTCATACAGAACAGGACAGAGCAGAGAGCTCTGGGTGCCCCTCCTTGTGGCTTTCGGGAGGGACCTGGATCGGAGCTCAGTGCTGTGCCTTCCGAACACCGACGGTTCAGAACTTTGGAACCAACATGTGATGGAGGACAAGATCCTCCACCCAGAGGTTCACAGTCTTCTCCCTCCAACAGATGAGACTCATTTCACTTGATGCTTGTCACCACTGTCTTTGTGCTACAGACCAGCCAACACACAAGACCCAAGAGGGGACACTGCCCCAGTTTATAGAGAGGTTCCCAGAGTTCAGAAAAGTCAAGGCCAGGGCCATCCCAGGGGCTCCTGCTGCAGCAGTGGGGTTGAGGGAGGGGCCACACTACCCAGTGGCAAGGCCATCCAGGTTCATGGCCGCCAAACCCTGGGCTCAATCAGACACAGCCCCTGCAGACACTCTCCTAGCCTTATTTACCACCACCCCCCCACACACACACACTGGCTCTTATTTGTTTTTTAGTCATCCCACCCACAGGGGCCTCAGATGTGTGAGGAGTACACTGAGCCAGTATAAGGTCATCTCAGCCCATAGTCTGGAGCAGACACTACCAGGGGCTCTGCAGGGAGCATGGGGAGGTTCCATTTTATACCCACCCCCCAAACCTGGAAACCTCCCAGCTGGGCAGATCTCAGGAAACACCTGGGCCAGGTGGTCTGAGATGCCCATGAGGCCCCAACATGACAAGGTCAAAGGCCAAAAAGAGAGGCCTCTCTTTGCATGCAACACACACGGTTGCACCTGAAGTTTTCCTTCCCACTTTTATTTATTTGTTTGTTTGTTTGTTTGTTTGTTTGTTTTAGTGAGAGGAGGGGAGGCAGAGAGACAGACTGCCACATATGTCCTGACCAGGATCCACCTGGCAAGCCCACTAGAGGGAGATGCTTTGCCCATCTAGGGCATTGTCTATTGCTCAGCAACCTAGCTCTTCTTAGCACCTGAGGCTGAGGCCATGGAGCCATCCTCAGTACCCTGGGCCACGGCTGCTGAAGGGGAAGAGAGAGAGACAGAGAGAGAGAGAGAGAGAGAGAGAGAGAGAGAGAGAGAGAAGCAAAAGGGAGAAGGGTGGAGAAGCAGATGGGTGTTTCTCCTGTGGGTCCTGACCAGGAATTGAACCCAGGACTTCTACACACCGGCCGATGCTCTACCACTGAGCCAACCCACCAGGGCCTTCCTTCCCACTTTCTCTGCAGCTCCCCAGTCTGGAGGGACTGCTCTGTTTCCCTGGAGCTGCATTCGCAATGAGTGTTTTCTTTCCACCACCACCCCCTCCCAGCCCAAATCTTCAGGCCTGTCAGGTGACCTCATGGTAACACATGTGCAGGGTGACAACTTGGGGCTTTTCTGCGCCAGGGTAAGCCTGCGCTGGGGTACAGTAGTGATACCTCTTTCCTCAGATGCCAACGTAGCCAAGGAGAGTAGAGCATTCAGCTCCTGGCCCCCAGGCTGGAACCTGCATAGTCTTTTATGGTAAGTATTTAGTTGTAAACAAAGGGATTTACTGCAAAGTGCAGTCACGACTTAATCTCGAACAGTGCAGACACAGGGTATCGTAAAGGGAACCTTTCTTCCCCAGCCCGGCTAGAAGAAGCACGGCGCACTCGTGCTAAAGAAGTCCCCAGCCCGGCTAGAAGAAGCACGGCGCATGCGTGCTGAAGAAGGCCCGTCACGCGGTGGGACCTGGTGCGCTGCTAGTATCTGCTGCGGTGGGCACTTACCAAGGACGCTACTCAGTTATGAAGACGTTAAGGTTTACAGCTGGGAGGAGGCCTGTAAAGGAGGCGCCACGTGGGTGGCCCCCTTCTTGTCATGGAGCTACTAGCATTGATTTAAATCATTTGCAATGACAGCACAAGGCACCCACAGCGGCCAACCAGCAGGACCCAGGCATTCCATTTGCACGGTCACAGGCAAACTCCGGGATTCTCAGAGGATAAAGACTCCTAGCCACCCTAGCAGTTAGTAGGCAGCATTCAGAAACCAACAACGTGTTTTGCATTTCTGATTTAGCATTCATTACATTGTTACCATAAAATTTAAATAAAGAAAAAAGCCAGAGCCAAACAGCTCTTGGGAACCCCCACCCCTTTGAGGAGCGTGATGCTGATCATTAGGCCCTTCCCTGTGGCCGAGCAGATGTCTGGGCACAGTTGGGCCAGCTTGCTGCCCTATGCAGGGGTGAGTACTGTCTATTCTTGGCCAGCAGGCAACACAGTCAGGGCAGACCTGCTCCCACCTCGGTTAACTTGACCAACTGACCAGCTAACAGGTGCCGCCCAGACCAAGCCAGTCCTGGGCCATGAGAGAGCCACCTGCCAGGAGAACCCATTCCTGCTTTGCCATGTCAGCTCTCAGAGTCCTGGGACAATGCTGTGGTTCGTTACCCAGTTTGTACCTGTGGCCTTTCTCCCACCTGCTACTGGGCATTCAAGGGGGCAAGTTCTGTTCTGGCAAGGGTACAGGCCCCCACTGTGTGAGGCACAGGCTCCCTGTGACATGTCAGGCACCCCCAGGGAGAAGGCTGGTAGAGGGTTTCAGGGACATGGATCACGTGAGGCACAGGAGGCCCTCTCTCTCCCCCCACAGCCGTGTTGAGGCCCCAGTTCAAAGTGAACCTCCAGGGCTCTCACATCAGCTCCCCGTGCAGGTGTGAGAGCATTCAGGTTCCCACACTCACAGCTGAAGGATTCGTCATCTTTCTACCCACAGCCTTCTCCTTGACTCCTGCACCTGACCTTTCCCACCAGACAGAAGTCGTGCAGAGAGCAGTGCCCACAAGCATTCTGTGGGGCTGCTCCACACCCTGACTCAGCACCCCAGTGCCCAGGTTCATGGGTAGCAGGGCGCTTTAACTCTCAGCCCATGAAACACACCGGACCTGAGAGGCACAGACGGGTCGGGGCCTGAGTGCCTTCGATACCACGCACATGGCCTGTGCCTTCACAGCGCCCACGTGCACGGGGGCAGAACATCTGCAGAAACAGACGTTGTCATTGACTGGCCTTGCTAATGGGAAGGGAATGGAAAAGGACCTTCTTAATTCTAAGACGGAAAAGTCCCGGTTTGGCGCAAGGACCTGACTTACTTCATCAGCTCGGGGTCTTCCTTGTCGTCCTTCGTGGGCGTCACCTTGGCTCCACTCTTCTTGGCACGAGGGCAGCCGGACAGGCTGGTTTTAAAAGGGGAGAAGTACAGCTGTGGTCCCAGAGCAGTAGCTTCCCACCCCGTTGGCCTCACCCTCCCTCCTCAGGCCTGGGGTCCGCAGCCCTGGAAGATCCCACCACAGGACGTGTCATGCATGCTCTGGGGGCAGAGGGCAGCCCAACCTGACTACTGGCAACATTAATGTCTTATCTGACGCTTCACCCTTCATCTGAGGAAGAGGCTCTGCCCCACTGGCCCCCCGGGGCAGGCAGGCTCACCTCCGGTGCGAAGCATAGTTCCCCGTTATGTGGCCAGAGCCGTCGCAGCCGGGTGTGGGGCACCTGCAAGGACAGGGGAGTTGGGACCAGAGCCAGTGAAGACGTGTGGCCACAGAAGGACACCCAGTGGCGTAGTGAACATAACTGGTGCCCAGGGCACAGCACTTTATTGGCACTCCTCCCCCCTAACTGCGCTTCTACTGTGCTTTTCTTGTTTGTCCTGAAGACCATTTGGCGCCCCTCCACGAGTGGCGCCCGGGGCGTGATAGACCCCCTTGCCCCCCTCGCTATGCCACTGAGGACACCCTGTGCACTCAGTCTTGGTGTGGACCCAACCGGCCACCAAGGTCTCACAGCTGTGGTGCCTGTCCTCACCGGCCTCCTGCCATGACCTCCAGCCTTCAGGACTTTGTCACTTAGTCCCCCAAGGGGGCACAAGAAGGCCATAAGGAGAGCAGTTCCCTGCTGCAAGGACTCTGGGCCCCTCGCCTGACCTTCTGCAGGGTTTGGGCTGCCACAGAAGGTTCTAGAACATATGAGCCCTCACTTTACACCAGTGGTCAGGAAGACAAACCTAACACCTAAGACTGTTTTTCTTTGAGGGCTTTCCTCAGGAAGGGTTGCACCGTGTGCGCCCGTGAACACGCATTCCCCAAGCACCCTGATGCACCATCCACAGCACCAGTCACCTGGGGGCGCGTTCTCACTTAGCGAGGGTGGCAGGTGCCAGCACGGGGAGAAGAGGAGAAACAACACACAAAGCCCAGCTTTGCACACACAAAACGTTTGATGAACGTGCCACACAGAAGGTAGGAATTTCACTTTAATATATGAGCATGGGCTTAGACTATTTTTCCTTGAATGTGCCCTGGGGGAAATGAGTGTGTTGTCCTTGCTGCTTTCAGAGTGGGGGCTCCACCTGGCTCTGCAGGTGTGTCCCCGGGAAGCCCCTCCAGAGCCAGCCAGCCACCTCGTGCCTTATACCTCAAGAGGGTACGGGCCCAACCATGGGGACTGGGCAGGACAGTGGTGCTTGCACCTGGAGAGCCCGTCACTTGCCGCTGTTCCTGGTCTCACCCTCACACACAGGGAACCCAAGAGGGTCATGGAGCTTTGCGTCTGCTGAGACAGGACACAGGCCTTTGCCTCCCAATCAGCAGAGGTGCCCAGGTCACTGCACTGTGTCCAAGGCCTTTTCTCTGTGTCCTCCTCCCCCAGCACATGCAGCATCTGGTGTTGGGGCACAGTACAGGAAGCCAGTGCAGTCAGAGGGTTTCTGCAGCCTCTGGGCCACCCTTCTGAACCCAGCAGGCCAGCACTGCCCGTCTCCATCAGAGAGACCTCAAGCTAGTACACAACATGGGGGCTCACAGCCCAGGGGCCTCCTCTGGCCTCTCCCTGCCCAGCTCCTTCTCCAGCCCGAGACCTTCTGTGGTCCCTCTTCACCACGGACCCGGGCAACACATCCAATGCCTCTCTGCTGTGGCAGCTGACCGCCCCTCTGCCAAAATACCCTCTGGCTGGTGTTGGGGGTAAATCAAACTCCCCTGAGTTTCCGATGGGTCCTGCCCTAGTCACATGTGGTCACAGTTCAAGCCACACACACATCTGGGACAAGAAGGCTTTTGCATTTTAACAGAAGCCACGCAGGCCGGCCTCACGCTTCCCATCAAATCCCCAGCTGCTGCAACACCCCTGCTCTGACACTGTCTCCGCATTGCCCAAGGTCCCAGGTGCCTCTGCTTGGAGGTACATCGGGGTGCCTCTCACATGGCTCTTTGGGCTGAGGCCACGGCCCCATGATTCCCTGCTGCCCCTTCCTCAGCTGAAGGAGGCTGCCAAGTGCTGCCCTAAGGTAAGGGCAGAGTGGAGTGAGTAGGGCGCTTCTCCTCCCAGGCTGCAGCTGCTCAGGTGGCTGCCTGGGGCTCTGCTTCTCCTGAGCCCCAGGGAACCGAGTGACAGGACCCAGAGGCTCAGCATGGTGGCTGGTGTCTTAGGCCTTGGTGGCCGTAGAACAGCTCTGGATGGCGGGTGACGGCCTGTGAGGTGCGGACCCCGATGGGGCCTCAGTCTGGGGCGAGGGCAGCGACTCCCTGGGAACACACTGGCTGGTCCCTGCCAGGCCCCACACAGGAGGAACCAGCATCACCAGGGGTCCCTGAGGCACACCTGCTCCAGGCGGGGGGGACTGTCCCGCAGGCCTTGCTGAGACCCAGTTTAACAACTATGCCAGAGCCATGTCCAAGAGAGGATGGCATCCATGTGGCTGGAGAAGCAGGCATCTGCGTTAAGTGCCTGCAGGATCCACCACGCTTAGGGCCCTGAAGGTCCACAGGGTCGGCTGTAGAAGCCCCCCCACCATTTGCTTCTGAGGGGGTTGACTGGGCAGGAGGAAGAGTCCTGTGTCTAAGGGACACCCTACAGCTTGGCAATGCACGGGGTCTTCCCTCAGAGCCCCATCCCTGTCCCCACCCTGTGCGGAGCTCCTGTCACATCCTTGCACCCCAGCTTCCCACACAGAGAGGGATGAGTAGCTGTGCTCAGTCCCTGACCACACAGAGAGGATGAGTAGCTATGCTCAGTCCCTGACCACACAGAGTGGACGAGTAGCTGTGCTCAGTCCCTGACCACACAGAGAGGGATGAGTAGCTGTGCTCAGTCCCTGACCACACAGAGTGGATGAGTAGCTGTGCTCAGTCCCTGACCACACAGAGAGGGATGAGTAGCTGTGCTCAGTCCCTGACCACACAGAGAGGGATGAGTAGCTGTGCTCAGTCCCTGACCACACAGAGAGGATGAGTAGCTATGCTCAGTCCCTGACCACACAGAGTGGATGAGTAGCTGTGCTCAGTCCCTGACCACACAGAGTGGACGAGTAGCTGTGCTCAGTCCCTGACCACACAGAGAGGGATGAGTAGCTGTGCTCAGTCCCTGACCACACAGAGTGGATGAGTAGCTGTGCTCAGTCCCTGACCACACAGAGTGGACGAGTAGCTGTGCTCAGTCCCTGACCACACAGAGTGGACGAGTACCTGTGCTCAGTCCCTGACCACACAGAGTGGACGAGTAGCTGTGCTCAGTCCCTGACCACACAGAGTGGACGAGTAGCTGTGCTCAGTCCCTGACCACACAGAGAGGGATGAGTAGCTGTGCTCAGTCCCTGACCACACAGAGAGGGATGAGTAGCTGTGCTCAGTCCCTGACCACACAGAGAGGGATGAGTAGCTGTGCTCAGTCCCTGACCACACAGAGAGGGATGAGTAGCTGTGCTCAGTCCCTGACCACACAGAGTGGATGAGTAGCTGTGCTCCGCCCCTGACCACACTGGGCACGTGAGAGGGAAGAGCAAATGCCTTCGGGATTTAATTAAAACACAGAATTAAAATATATCGTATGAGATTGTCACTGCACCCAAGTGTTGATAGGGAAGCCACAAAAAAAGCCTTGTTTGCAAGGTGGTGGCCTAGGTGTGTGTCCCCTGGGGACGGGCCACCATCACCCACCCCTGCCACAAGGCTGGTCAGAAACAGCCCATGTCAGACGCCCACTGGATGGGGGGGGGGGAGACAGGAGAACTTCGAGCACCAGGAAAGTGCGTCCCGGCCCACCTCACCCAAAGCCCACGCTGTGGCCCGAGTGACGTAAGTCGTGGGCTCCCTGGGAAGACCCTGAGGAGGCGGGAGAGCTTCAGAAGGAGTCGGGGTCCCTCAGCCACCGCCCCAGGTCTGCCTGAGGCTGGTGAGTAACTTGCTTTCACATAAGGAAGAATTTCTGCTGCCCTTTCTAAATATGCTTTGGGTTAGAGTTCCTCATAGGCTTTTAGTCTTAGAAGGACAGTAACCGTCCAGGACAGCCATGTTTCTGACACTTTCCATCCTGCAGCCCTGAGCACACACCATCAGCCTACAGCTCCAACGTCAGTCAGGCCCTCAGACTGGAAATCCAAGAACACTAGCCACCAGTAGAAAAGACAGTGGTGTTAGAAAAGAGGAGAAAGGAGCATGGGAACGATGGAATGAGAAGAGGTGGGGAAGGGGGGTGTTGAGGAAGAGGGTCCCAGCTGGACTGAGGTGTCCGCTGGACTTCTGGGGCTGGACAGCACGAATGACTCCGGATGACCTGGAGCTTTCTGCCCTGTTTCTAACTCAGCGTGGGTCCATGGAACCTGCAGCAGCAACAGCCTCTCATCTCAGAGGTGCCAGGGCCCTGCTCCTGTCTGGCCTCAGAATGGAATGACCCAGGGGAACGTCTCTGGGTTCAGGGATGGAGAAGCACCTCTGAAGGGGCCAGAGTGGGACTTCCTTCCCCAGCCTTGCACAGCCTGAAAGCCCAGGACCAGTATGTCACAACTCAGCTGGAGGCATGAAAACCAAGGGCAAGGTAACCTCCAACTCCAGCCCCAAGAGCACACTGATACCTGGAAACCTCTGGCTGCATGCACCCCCGTGAGCAGGGCTGTCAAGCAGCTGCTGGCGCCCACAGGGCCTGCCCTGCTGTGCATGGGGGGCAGGGGGGAGCAGACACAGAAGGGAGAGGGGCGAGGCAGAGAGAAGGGACAAGCAAGGAGGAGAGACACATTTGGGGCACCAGGCGCTAAGACACAGCAGCGGGAGGAGAGCAGAGAATGGAGGGCAAAGCGTTTTCTCTTTGAAGAAAGCAGCATCTACTTGATTTAGATCGAGCTGCCCAGCCTGGCGCTCCCTGAGCCAGAATGAGACCGGCAAGGCCAGGCCAGTTCTGGGCTGCTCCCAACCCCACTGAGGGAGACAGCGGACCCCCCACAGGGTCCCCAGAAGAGGGAGAGAATGGGCCAGGCTGCCAGGATCTCGAGGCGGGTTCTGCTGCCCTCTGCCCGTGGAGGGGCTGGCAGAGGCAAGGGCAGACAGAAGCCTACAGCAGCCCTGGCCAGTGGGGACAGACGGACATATAGACAGAAAGCAACACTCAGAGCAGGGAGGCACAAGCAGAATCGGCCCCTCCATGGTCCTGCCTCGCTGCCCCACTCTGTAGGTGGGGCAGGCCCGGGATTGGAGCCCTGGAGAAGGCCGATTCAGGCTGGAGCCTCACGGAAGGGGACAGCAAAGCCAGGAAGCCACCCAAGAGATGGGTGCCAGGAGGCAGACATACTTGAGGTCAGCAGAATGGGCAGCCATGAGGTTTCTGAGGCTCTTGTCAGCAAGAGGGCAACCAGAGAGGCTGAAAGAGAAGAGAGGGGAGTAAGCCAAAGAGGGGAGCAGAGCAGGAGAGGAGGAAGACCCACCACGCAGCACCCCGGCCAGGCCGGCCCAAGCGGGGGACAAACCTGCGGTGGGAGGCATAGTTCCCGGTGATGTGGCCACTGCCGTCACAGCCGGGGGTGGGACAGCTGGACAAAGGAAAAAGAGCGTCAGAACAGAGAAAAAGGCCCACCTGCCAAGCCTGCCCCAGCTGACTGGCACAGGGACAGTGGTGGCACCTGCTCCTTTGTCACCGTGGGCCAAGGGGCAACTCCTCCCCCTTGGTCCTCAGAGCACAGCCTCAGTCTCAGACGGCAACTCTCCCACACAGTGTAACTCAAGACGGAAAAAGGAACCACAGCAAAGCTCAGCTTGAAGTTAGGATGCCTCTGAAGCGCAGGGGTTGCACATGCCCACGACACGAGGGAGCTTCTCCCCTAAACGCATGGCCTTCCCTGAGGACAAGGTCCCCAACCAGAGCCCAGATCTGGCCGTCCTGGGTAGCCAGTGACAGAGAAGAAGATCAGAACAAGAACAGGAACCTGGAACTCACACTGAGCACAGGGGAGGCTGGGTCACCCGCGGTGCAGGTGCCAGGTACGGCCTCGCACGGCCCTCTCAGTGAGGTGGCTCTCAGTGGGGGCTGACCAGAGGCCTGTGGAATGGCAGCTGACTATGCATGGCTCCCACCCACCAGCAGCACCCTGCTCGCCAATGACGTCTGGTTAGCCCTCTGAGGACCGGAGCTGGAAGGGCTCGCCAGGCTTCCAGAGCTGAGGGCACAGACCCTGAGACAGACGCACATCGGGCCTGGTGCTCTGACCAGGGTGTGGCTGCAGCCAGCTCCCCTCAGACCTCAGCTCGCTGTGTGGGTGGAAACAGGGCTCTTCCTCGTTCTCAGTCAACATCAGAGGGCCATGTGGGAGCCCTGCACAGGGCAGAGGTGACAGGGAGCCTGTGTCCTGTTGCCCGGTCGAGTGGGTTCTAGTGAGGGATATCTGGCTTCTGCCCACTGAGGGCAGCGGACGGCCCAGACGGAGTGGGCCCAGTGCCCCAGGCCCAGCCCAGGCCACGTGCCTTCCCAGGCGGTGGCAGCTGTCCCAGGAGTCTTGGTGGCCAAGGTGGGGACTTACGTGAGCAGCTCCTTCTTTATGTCCTTGGAGAGAAACTTCAGCTTAAAGTTGGTCAGGGTGACTTCCCCAGGGTACTTCCGCTCCTCAAAATTCTCTTCCGACACTTCCTGGTCATCTGCTTCAGAAGAAGCAAAAGAATGGGCAGCTGGCTCTGACTGCAAAAGACCAGCAGGGAGAGGTTTTAACGGCTGTGGGGCCGGGCGCCCGGCCCAGGGCGAGGGAGGGACCCTTCAGAGCAGTGTCCACCGAGGTGTTTTCTGGAGTCTCCTGTCCTCTGGATAAGTCAGGAAGGCGTCCCCCAAGACAAAGAGGAGAGCACCCCGAGGGCTGGAGCACTCCCCGACCTCAGCCAGAGCTGCCCAAGATCAGGGGCCTCCTGACCCTCCACCTTCTCGGCATGTGGCCCGCCTCCACCTAACGGCCGCATCCACCGGGCCTGCCTCCTCAACAGGAGAGTGGACGCAGAAGGCGGGTCCTTCAGAGGAAGGCGGTACTCCGTGCGCAGTGGGCCCTGCAAGTGTCTGTCACAGCCCTGTGAGGCGGAGACGGCATGGACGAGTAACACACGAGAACCCTACAACTGACCGCCATGACCCTGAGACCATCTGCCCTGTGTGCCCCACCCAGCACCATGCCTGGCCCACAGCTGAACTTGAATGCCGGGGCTGGAGGTGTTCAATCGCCACCCAAGGGCAGGTTGCTGTGGACACAGGGTGAACAAGGACAGTCCTGCCATCCAGGTGGGGGAGGCTGTCTACAAGAGCCAGGAAGGGCAATGCCCTGCAGGTTGGTCCGTCCCAGGCAGTCACAGTGGCTCACAGCTGGGACCCAGCGCTGGCACTTGCTCTGTGTCCCAGGCTTGTGCTCAGCCTCTTGGAGCTGAGGTGCCACTTTGCAACTGAAGCTAAGGGCGCCCCTACCAGGACTTCTGGGGATCGAAGGAGGAACACACGACCCAGCGTCAGGCCAGCTGGAGATCGGGCCACTATGATTGACTTGTTCACCTGAGCAAGCTGCTAGATGCTGCTCTTAGGGTGGATGGGCTTCCGAAGCACAGACCAGGTGTGTGCCCCAGAGTCCTGGGACGTGGGACAATCAGCAGGGGCCCCTGCCACAGGCTGGGAGGGGGGAGGCGAGGCTGCAGCAGGGGCAGTAGCCTCTCCCGGGACAGGGCAGAGGTGGAAGAGGGGTCTGGCCCAGAAGTCCAGGGCCATGGTATGAGGACCGAGAAGACCTGCAGGGTTCAGGAGGAGTTGCAAGGGATGACCATGCTCAAGAAAGTGCTGCAGGAGAGTGAGGGTCTGGCTGTGATTTAAGGCCCTGCCTGGGGGCTGGATGGTTGCCCGTGGGGCACAGCGTGGGGACAGGCTCTCGTGGGTGGGAACCTCAGGAAGGCTGAGACCTGGGTCACCCCACAGATGATGGTGACAGTCCTGAGAGGGCACAAGGGTGCTCAGGAAGAAGGAGGGCAAAGCAGCCCAGGGAGGCGGGCCAGCCTGAGCTGCAGGCTGAGGAAAGGGGCAGTGAAGGGGGCCCCAGGGGGTGAGCTCTCTGGGGGAGGGGTGCAGCTCAGTCCTGGCGGCAAGACAGAAACAAGGATGACAGCAGACAGAGGCTCTGACTACACTGGCAGCAGACACACAGGAGGGCCCCACCAGCAGCAGATGGAGAGGTCAGCACAGCCCCCCCGGGGGGGGTCGTGCCTCAGGGCAGCCACCCTCTCTCAGGGCTCCGTCTCCGAGCTGCCCCCCTTCTGAGGCTAACACTGAGTCACCGCATGTGACTGAGCCACGTGACTTCAGCCTGGGGCCCCGTCTACTCCTCTGTAAAGTTGGGGTGTGTGACGCGTGTAGAGAGAGCCTGGCTCACCAGTGGAACAGACCGCAGAGGTGATGGGTTATCAGAGGGGAGTCCTCCCTGCCGCCTCCTCCTCTCCAGGGACCCACCCTGTCCTCCTGGTGTGTGTGGGGGGCGGGGCGGCTGGCAGGGAGGGAGGAGGGCGAAGGACCTGCAGACCTGCCCATGTTGCAGAGCCCGCTGGAGCCTGTGACACCCTCCCAGTCAGGACGCACAGCTTTTTTGGAAAAGCCCTCAACCAGCCCTCGTCTCAAGTGGGTGGAGTGACTACACAGACTGTCCAGACCCCAGCCCCAGCACGGACGCTCGGCCTCTGCTCTCCACAAGGTGGTGCTGGTCTTAGGACTCGGCTACTGTCCACCATGGGGGCTGCCACGGCCAGCAGTTTTTTCTACCTCTTTCCAAGGACTCAGGAGGCCTCAAGCATCCTGGGGACATGGAAAGGGCTGCAGCCAGGGCTTGGGGTGTCCCATAAAACCAAGGAATTCAGAGTTTTTCCCAAGTCACCTCCAGTGGGGTCTGAAAGAAGCCCTCTCCTCCCCAGACTCTCAGAGGTCCCACTCCTGCTGACTGTTGTGTGTCACGAGGTGAGGTGACCACCTCTCTCAGATGGGAGAAGGACACAGCACCTCCCGTGGCGAAACCCCTCCAGGTAGGCTGCTGGGCCCCCGCTGCCCGGAGGCTGTAGGACCCTGTAAGATCCCGTGTACAAAGGGAGAAGACCCTGAGACCCTGCCCGGAGAAGCAGCCCTCCAGCCACACACCCACCTCCTCAGGCTCCTCCTCTCGCTGGCGGCTGGGCTTGGTGTAGTCCAGAGGCCGGTCCCACTCGTCCTGGCGGGCGGCCTGGCTGGACTGGGGTGAGGTCATGGAGCCACTGGGGGCACTAGTGCTGCCCGGACGCTGAGAGGCATCGGGAGACTTCACCCCGGGGCTGCCGCCACCGCCGCCGGAAACAGCGCCCTCCCGCTTGCGGTGCTTGTGCATGCTCAGGTCCAGGGTCCCGTTTTCATCCACCTCAATGTCCACCGCCTGCAACGCAAGGGCGCCATCTGCATCCACGACCCACCGTTCCATGTGGGCCCAAGGCCATAATGGCCCTGAGCGTGACCCTCGGAAGGGAGCTGAGAAAAACAACACAGGGGGACCTCCAAGAAGCGGGTCCTGAAACCCCCATGGGGGAGACACTGCCTCCTCCTCCCAGTGTCCCCGACCACAAGCCAGAACCTGAGGGCATGAGCACAGTCAGACAGAACACACACACAACCCTGAGACCCGGGAAGACACGAGGGAACACGCATGTGCATGACCCTCAGACTCAGGGAGGCGTACTCCCTCTCGGCACAGCACATGGAGCTCTCAGCAGGCTCCTGTCTGAGCTCTCTGGTCATCAGGAGCTGTGGCTATGGAGAGAAAAGCTGAGAGTGGTCATCCCCGATGGACACTGGGCTGTGCTGAGAGCATCTCACTCGGGCCTGTGGCCCTGACTATGCGTTCTGGTCTCAGGACAGCTCCCACAGGGGACACACCAACCTTGCCGGGCATGTCCTGCGGCTTCGTGCTGAGGTTCTCGGGCATCTCCCAGCAGCGCGTGGAGAGGTTCAGGATGGCGGTGGCAGCCATGTGCGCAGCCTCAGCGTCGTGCGCATAGTCGAAGCCTGCAGAGAGGGGCGAAGGGCAGGCGCTGTGCCTGGTGGAAGGGCCTTGGGGACGGGTTTGGCTGCAAAAGGGAGCAGCACAGGCTGACACACAACGCAGACGGCAGGTGGCACACTCGACAGGTGACAGGGGGACTTGGGCAGGGGACGTGGGCTCGAGGGGTCATCAGGCTGCTAACTCCACTCGCCCTCCTGCTTGGAATTGAAGAGGCTATTTCTGGCCTGACCAAAATATGTGCAGAAAGAGCAAAACCCTCCAGAGATATCCCAGCATCCATGACATTTCAAACAAAAACAAGTTGTCCATCGGTAAACAGTTATTAAAGACTAAAGAATTCTGTCAATAGGATGACTGTTTGAAATATCACCCAAGTAGGACAATTGTGTCAAAAATCTCAAAAGGCTGATTTATTTTGGTGTCCTCACAACAGTCCTTGCTTTAAGTAACATTATTGTTCAAATAAATACAAGGCATAGAATGTTGACTCTTAAGTATGAGAGTCCTAAGGAATTCCAACATCCCCAACAAACTTCCACTATACGGAGAGCTCCCTGTGGAGGCTCCCGTGTTGTTGGGTGCCCAGGTGTGAGGGCAGGAAGCCCTCAGCCTGACACAGGGGACAGGTGTGGTGGTCAGACTTTAGCCAGCAATTGTATCAATTGGTATTTTTACTGTTAACATGTAGAACTCATCACTGCTGCATTTGGAGGCCCATTTCCACTAGAGGTTGCCAGTTTCCATCTCAGGTACAGTGTGTGTGGGGGGGTGCTTCTCAATTTCATATGCATGTTCAGGGTTAATGGGCTGGCAACCCACAAATTAGTGTAATGAGTGACAAAAAACGACAGGAAGGATTGTTCCCAAAGGTTCATTCTCATTAGTACAAGTACCTAGAAAATCTGTGCTAGTACCACACGTAACACATTGCACTCAGCAAGATGGTCCCCATGCAGGAAGGGAACTGGCTCCTGGCAGGGTACCAGGCTCAACACAGGGGTGGTCTGACCCCCCCCCCAGACACACAACTCACACAGACACACAGACACACACACAACACACAACACACACACAGACACTGGCCCGCTGTGTCGGAATAAACAGGCTGGGAGCAGATGGCCAGGAGGGGGATTTTCGCAGGGTGAACCACATCAGCGAAGTGATTGCTAAGCCTGTGGACACGCAGACCCAAAGGATCTTGTTCTGTTTACAGGTAGCGAGGGGACACATCCAGTTTGATAATGAACGAGGAGGGGGACACTGGGCAGCTCGGCCTGGTCCCGTCCCATTGGCCCCTGGGGCAGGCGCCCCTCATGCCCCTGGCCAGTGTCCCTGTCCCCTGCCCCTCACTCCACACCTCCCGAGAGCAGTTCTCCCCAACTTACATTTAAAGGCTTTAGGTGAGGTTTCGCTGGTCTGAATCTTTGGGGCAAGCATGCGTTTGCCAAAAACCTGAGCATCAAAACTTGCGTAGTCGAAGGTGACCTTGGAGAACTTCTCCAGCTCCTTGGCCAGGTTGGCCCTGGGTGTCGCAGGGGCCACACTGGGCCGGTAGCTTCCGTACGGAGGGACCTCAAGCTGCTTCACGAAGCACATGGGTCTGGGGGGCAGGACAGGTGCGGAACCACGGGGACGGTTCCCAAGGACCCCGTGTTATCCCTCCATTGCCTCACCCACAGCTCAGGGACCCTCAGAGCCCAGTGTGGACCGCGGGGGCCTCTCCCCCACATCCCACCACTACGGGTGCCTGGGGCCTGGTCTGTATGAGGAAGAACAGCATGTCCCCTCGCAGACAGCATTAGACAGAGCAGGGAGGGCCTGAGACTCCCCCAGCACCTAGGAGAGCAGGTTTCCAACAGCTCAGCACCATGGTTGGAAGCCTGGTAGCAGCCACGCCAAGGCCGAACTCTAGTGGGGAGATGGCGTGCAGCTCCCTGGGAGGAAGGATCTGGGTCATGTTTCCAAGAACCAGACTCAAGGCTGGCCGACTCAGCTCTTCAGTGTGCAGGGACAGTTGAGATGCCCCTGAGGAGGGGCTTTGGCAGGGTTAGGGACAGGCATGAGAAGGCCACCGCAGGGACTTTGATCATTGTCACTGAAGCTCTTGAAGGAGTTCAGGTATTTCAATGCACGAGAGATGGCATGACCCCAGCCAAAACAGCACAGGAGCCTGGGAAGGAAGACTACCAGGGAGGTGAGGTGGTCTGTGCTGGGTGTGGAGGGGCCTCTGCTCCCATCAGCTCAGAGAGAGGAAAGAGGAGGGAGGCCTGGGAGAACCCCCTCCCCGCCTCTGCGGCAGACCGCGGCCTGTCCTGTGAGCCTCGAAGCTGCTCCAGTTCCACCCGGGAGGCCCCGTGGCTGCTCCAGTTATCAGCACGCGCACCCACCCACACGCAGGGGCACGGGCCGCCAGGAGGCAGCCCCTCCAGTGCTGCGGTCCCTGCACCCACCTGAGGGTCCGATCTGAACTGGAGCCAGTCTTGGAAGGATCTGCCGTCTGCGGCTGCTGCTTCTCGTGAGATTTGGCTAATTTTTCTGCAGCAGCGATGGGGCACCCAGACAAACTAGAGAAGGGCAGGGGGGACAGCTGAGCCCTCTCTCCTGGGCCCTGCCGGTCAAGCCGGGGACACAGGCAGGCGCCCGCAGAGCCCAGGGAAGCCGCCCCACCTCCAGAGCTGGGTTTTCTCTCCTGCTCTGTGCGCAGCCCACGGAGCCCTGAGCCCCGAGGGGTGGGTGATGCAGGCCCGGCTCACTCCACCACCGCCCGCACCGTGCCCAGCTCAGTGAGTACCTTCTGTGTGTGTTACGGTTGCTGTTCACGTGGCCCTGGCCTGTGCAGCCAGGGGTGGGGCACTTGAGCACGTTCTCGTGCATGGCCAGGACTGCAAGAGACGGGGTGGGACCGAGAGTTCAGTCAGGAGGGTGCAGGAGCCCCCCACCTGAAGGCTCCAGCTTTGTAGGACGGGCACATAGCAGCTGGGAGCAGTGCTGCAGGGCAAGTCCAGCCCCCAAAACAGCCTGGTCATAGCCCGTTTCCCCCTCCCCCACGGTGGGCCCTGCCTCCCTGGGGCAGAAATGAGCTCAGCTTTGCAACCTCTGGCTGTTCTGTGACTCACTCTTGTCAGCCTCCTGCTCACAGTCACTGCCTCCAGCCTGGACTCGGGACAGGCTTCCTCCTGAACCCTCAGAGAACAGATGCAGCCCCTCCAGAGTGGGCTGCCCAGTCTCCCCTCGGCTGTGCCTGTACCTGCGGCCATCTTCCAGGGGCCCTGACCCAAGCTACTGTCTCAAGGTGGATAACTGGGCATGCTCCTTGTAGGGCTCAAGTCTGGGCATCTGGATGGTGCCAATTCAAGAGATAGGGCCCCAAGTGACTATCCCTCCATGTGAACACTCTGGAGGCATATAGAGATACTTACTCTCTGGAGGGATCCTATCTTTGTGGGGGCACCCGGACAGGCTGCGGTGGTGAGGGTACAGCCCTGTCACGTGGCCAGTGCCGTCACAGCCTGGTGTCGGACACTTGATTTCACGTTTCTCTGCTCTTGAGGAATCTGAACAAACACAAGACACCAGTCAGAAGGTGACCAGGGAGCAGCTGTGTGGTGGGTGGCAATCAGCAAGGGGGAAAAACAGCTGGTCCTTCTGTCTCGTTGTCCAGAGAGGAGAGTGGCCAAACTACCGAAGAGCCCAAGAGGGACCAGGTCTGGACAGTGGGGCAACACCAGAGAACCTGCCAGCCCCAAAGACGCCACCACTGCCCCAACGGCAGGATGTGCAGCGACTGGACCAACAACCCGGGTGGCAGCCGGAGCCATCTCCTCTCCCCACGGGCTTCCGAGGGGGACACACTCACAGAGCCCCTCACACCCTGAGGTCCGGTCTCTACACAGAGAGGTGAAGGCAATGTGACAAGGTCCCTGTCAGGATATGTCCTTTGGATATGACAAAACGAGTGAGTGCAGGGACCCAAAAGGGACACGTGTCAGGACACTAATGGTCTCCACAGCGATTCCTCGACAGAGGCGTCCCCTGTGGGAGAAGTCAGCAGCACAGAGCCTCACGCACAGGAAGGGCTCACAAATCCCTGCCAACACCTGCTTCCTGAGCTGGCCTCTCTCCAGGGTGGCCCCGTGCCTGCACCTCAGCATCAGCCACGTGGCCTCTGTGGCACTGCCTGGGGCTCCCAGCTCAGCCACCTGCCTCTGTCCCCTGGGTCCGTGCCCTCAACTTCATCCCTGAAAGCAGGACACTACATCTCGGTCTCCTAATGTCCATCCCACAGGTATGAATCCCTGACCATCTGGGCCCAGGGCTGTCCCTTATGAGTGTCCCCAGAAAATATGGCAGCATCTCCACAAACTAGGAGGTCCCCTGAGCTAGAGTGCACTCATGTCCCTCCACAACCCAGAGGGATCCCCAGGCCATGGGTGAGCCGCTGATGCTGGGTCACTGTCCCTCCCACCGCCTCCTCCCGGCGGGAGCCTCAGCTGGTGTCTCTGTGAACAGTGCAAGCAGCTCCTCAGATTCGGTGACCACACTCCGTGGCCATACGTGTATTTGTCTCTCGTCTGCGCCTGCTCCCCACCCCCAGCCTGGAAGGGCCTCAGGTCGTGTCACTGCTGGGCCGGCACCTGCACACCGGGCACCTCTGGGTGAAGGATGGGTGGGCGGGCTGGGTGCCAGCCCTACCTTTGCTGCAGTAGGTCTTCCGCGTGGCATCCAGCGGCCTGGCTGCCTTCACCGGCTCGCCCGGGCCCTGCTCGGTGGGCTCGCCCACCGCTCGCACCTGCTCGGCCTTCAAGGCGATGGCCTGCTCCAGGAGGCCCAGGTTGCCCCGGGTCATCATGTCGTACATCTCCGACTCGTCCGTGACCGCGGACTTCTGGGAGTGTGAGTCCTCGTCCTTGCTGTCATCAGAGCGCACCTCCACGATGACGGAGTACTCAGGCTTGGGGCTGGGGAGCTCGGGGGCCTTCTGGGGGGGCACGAGGGGAGCGCCTTCCTGGCAGGTCACGTCGGGAGTGGACCCCTCCTCATCCTCGTCCTCCTCCTCCTCGTCTTCCTCTTCCTCGTCCTCAATGTCATCCTCCTCCTCCTCCTCCTCCTCCTCCTCCTCCTCTTCCTCCTCCTCCTCTTCCTCCTCCTGACCCAGGGAGACTTTCTGCTGCCTGGACTCCTCGCTGGTCATACTCTCCAGGGCCTGGGGACACAGCTCCTGAGAGCGCTCGCTGGTCACCTCGATGACTTCCTCTGCGTCCTCTGGCTGGATGAAGACGTCCTTTTCCCCTTCGTCGCTGGTGGCGCCTTCTTCAGCTTCATCCTGAACCAGGTGCACAACTCCAGGGCCGGCCTGGGCTTCTTGGCCTGAACCCTCCCTGACCAGCGTCTCTTCGGCAACCTGGCCCAAGTTTAGGAGAGAAGTGGCGATGATTTCCTGGTAGCTGCTGTAGCCGCCCTTGCAGGAGCCCGTGGGGCTGCTGATGGGCTTGGGTCCAAAATGAGACTTGATGGGGCTCCGTCCTGCGCGAGAGCAGAAAAGCCCCATGGGAGTCACACGGGTCAGGCTGGGTGTTCAGGCCTCTGGTCCCCACCACCGGCTGCACCTGGGGGACACGCAGCCCCGGCATGGGGCGCTTGGAGAGGTCATCTGCATTGCCTCTGCCTGGATCTGGAGATCACGGTGAACATGTTTGGGGGGTGGAGGGGGTAACTGCTGCTGAATTTTTAAAGCCATTGTGGCATTGCTCAAATCATTTTACAAAATGGAGCTCAAAGAGTGCAACAGATTTTTAAAAACTGCTCAAAATCAAAAAGCAGTAAAGAAATGTATACTTTTTAAAGGACCAAATGTAAACATTTTAACCACCATGACCAAGATGCAGGGTGTTCACCGTGCACTGGCCTGTGGGGTCGTCCTAGCCCTCGGTCCACCGCTCCAGGAGGTCAAGCTGGGGCTGAGACCCGACCAAACGCCCTCCTTCGTGAGGAAGCAGGGGAGGTGATGCTCTCTACCTAGAGCCCAGGAGGCCACACACACTTCAGGTGCAAACAGCCCACGGGGAGGCAAGTGTGGGACACACCAGAATAAATAAAAATCCACCTCGGACCCTGCAAGGTCAGAAGACACCAGAAGCTCGAGTGTGTTGGGGGGTTTGGACCTCGGGGCATTTATACCAGCATTTGCCAAGCGCGGGGTGCCCCACAGGGAAGACGGTTCAAGCAGGGGCCCCCCAACCCCCACAGTCTTGCCAGACTTGAAGCAGACCCCCGCCTCTGCCCAAGCAGCTCTTCCCAAGGGCCAGACTCCAGCTATGTTCATGTGTCCATCCGTTTCTCACGCGCAGACACACACCCGTCACACACACAGTGCCTGCACAGACGCACACACAGCCCCTCTCTAGGAAGCCCCCGCCAACGTCAGGACAGGACGTCACTTGTTCTCAGGAAAGGCTTTCTTGGCAGGGGCCCTGCACTGCGCGCGGCTGCGGCTCTCTGGGGACACACTGAGTGTCCTGTGTTCGGGGCAGAAGGAACAACAAAGCACCTTCAGCTGGCTCGGGGCAATGAGCCTCCTCCTGTCCTGACATCTCGGCCTCGTCCTCCTCCAGAGTTCCTTCCGATTCATCCGAAACAGAGGCATCCTTCACCTCGGGATCCTCGCTGCCGTCACTGTCCACGCCGTAGCCCTCGTCCAGAGCCAGCTTCAGGGGGTGTGACTTCCGCTTGGACACCAGGTGCTGGGCCTCAGCACCCTCCAGCTTCCTCTTCTTGGCCAGAGGGCAGCTCTGCAGACTGGAGGGAGGGGACCCGGCCATGGCCACCAGTCAGTACCTCCTGGCCCTCCCACCCTCCCACCCTCTCACCCTCCTACCCATCACCCTGTCTCTCTTGTTTCAAAATCAAAAAGCAGTAAAGAAATTTATACTTTTTAAAGGACTAAATGTAAATGTTTTAACCACCATGACCAAGATGCCAGGTGTTCACCATGCGCCAACCTGTGGGGTCGTCCACGAGGGCTCGGGAGTCCAGCAGCCAGCCCTGCGGTCTGCCGCTCCAGGGGGTCAAGCTGGGGCTGAGGCCCGACCAAACCCCTCCCTAGAGCCCAGGAGGCCCGTCTCCCATGGGCCTCTCATCGCCATCTCTCCACTAGAAGCCACAGCTAGGTTGGTTCAGATTTTACATGAATTGTCCTGACTGTGCTTCAAGGTCCAGCTTCTCTCAAAAGACCCCCAAGTGTGAGGCCTGGCGCCCAGCTGCTCTAATCCATGCCCACCAGGCAGATCCTTGGGAACACTCAGGCCCACACCTGTCCACCTGCTGACCCTTCACACACAGACCCACCCTCTGAACCTGGGACGGCGGTGGGGACCTGTGAGGTCAAGCAGACCCTCAGGGCCCACTCTGAGCTCTCCTGCACACTCATGCAGATCCCAGCAGCCCACGGGGAGACCTGTGAGGTCAAGCAGACCCTCAGGGCCCACTCTGAGCTCTCCTGCACACTCATGCAGCTCCCAGCAGCCCAACAGGGAGACCCAGCACGCACACCATGGCCACACAGCCTCGGCTGCGAAGGCCCTTCAGGAACAAGTGGAGGGGAGGACACTGCCGCTCAGCAGCCATGGGCAGATACGGAAGGCTCTAGATGCACTACAGCCCAGAGCAGGAGATGCGTTTCAACAACCCAGGTGCCGTGGGGAGGGCCCACAGGTCTCCTTACCTTCGGTGCCTGGAGTACTTGCCGCGGATGTGGCCTGAGCCCGTGCATCCTGGGGTGGGGCAGCTGGGAAGACAAGCAGAGCGGTCACTGGGGAGGGGGCCCCACCCAGACCCTCAGCCTGGGGAGCAGAAGGCTGTTTCCAAACCATTCATCTCAGAGCGGCTGCTTGCAGTTGGCTAAATATTAATGAAATAACTCCCCCCACTTAAATAAATGAACGCTTCATTACAATTTTATGAGTGTGCTTAATTAGGGATCTGTATGTATGAGATAAGACCCAGCGTGGGCATCTCTGGGAAGGCTTCCTTTTTCCACAGATGAGTCTTTCCCATGGCAGACAACTGCCCCAGCAGTGGGGATCAGGGCCCTCTGAGGGCCAGTGCCTGAGGCTGACCAAAGAGCAAAGCACAGACACGGGATTCTCCACGGCCACCACTGATGTCCTGCAGCAGCACCAGGCCATGGTCCCTGCAGCCTTGCCAGGTGTGTCCCTGCCGGACACAGTGAGCCAGCGCCAGGCAGGAAGGACCGTGCAAACAGCGGATGTGGCCCAAGACACAGGCCCTGAGCTGGAGGTGCAGGATCTGGCATGGTGAAGCCAGCAGGACCAATGGCCCAGGAGCTGCTGTGAGACCTTGCTGGGGTGATGTTGGACTTCTCGCAGCCTCCCTCAGGCTGGTGAGTGATCGTGGATACAGGTGAGATCTCCCCCCAGAATCAAACCGTGGGAAGGTCTGGAGACTTCTGATCATGGACACAAACCACACCACCCAACCCACTTCACCAGAAGCAGAGTCCTTAGGGGGAGTGGGGGGTATGGGTCGGTGTCCTGCAGGCTGTTGAACATGTCCACAGACCAAGAACTGCAAAGAGCTGTTATCAGCCCATTTTATGGAGCAGCAAACTGACACCCAGCAAGATGGATATCCTGTGGGGGTCATCTAAAGGAGACCTTGAGCTCCTCCTGGGAGGGGTCACCCCAAAGAGGGAAGGCTTTGCTTTTAACAGGAGCAACATTACAGGGTCCCTTGGATCAGACTTTCCCAAAGCCTGTGAAGGAATGTGTGGGCCCAGTGACACCACACACCACAGGCTCCTGGGACCCAGAAAGGGGCACCGCCCTTGACCTCTGTCTGGACACCCCCAGTGATTTCTAACCCAATTGGTCACAGGCCTGAGTACAGAAAGTCGTGGGCCCACCTACTGACCTGTCAGGGAGAAACAGAACAGTGTGTGGGGGCGAAGCCCCAGCCCTGAGCTCACCCTTGGCTTTCGGGGCACAGTGTCTGATGGGGATACTGCCTGCAGCCCTCCATCGGGGCCCCGTGGCTAATGCCAGTGCTGAGTCTCACTGTTCTAAAAAGAAGACAGGCCTGACCTGATTGGTGGTGGCACAGTGGATAAAGCATTGACCCAGAGTGCTGGGATCGCCGGTTTGAAGCCCCAAGGTCGCTGGCTTGAGCAAGGGGACCCTGGCTCGGCCCTGGTCCAGGTACACGTGAGCAGCAATCAATGCACAAGAACAGTGAGAGCAACTACGAGTTGATGCTTCTCACCCTCTCTCTCCCTCCCTTTCCTGCCTCTCTCTTTCTCTCTCAAAAAAAAAAAAAAAAAAAAAGACAGAAGGAGAGAGGCAGAAAGTGGCGGGCAGGGAAGACATACTGCTTTTTATGTGGATTTCCTTTGCTGACACAGAGCAGTGGCCACTGTCCCCTGGCCTGTCTGTTCCAGTCTATGGCCCACACTCGTCTCATTCTCTTAAAAACCAGCTTTGAGACTCTCCACAAAAGCTCCTTGTTTGAGGGGATTTAAAGCTGAGGTTCCAATTAGTCGACTAACCACTGAGCTATTCAGGCCATCAGGTGACAGCTGCTGGCGAAGCCGGAGGGGCACTGACCGCCCCCAACACCACCAGCTCCAGGACACACTCTGCCCACCGATCCACAGGAGGCCCACCCTCCAGCCCGGCCTGGGTGCTGTGAGGTGATGGCCACTCGGGGAGAGGGACACAAACCGGGCCCCTGCTCCCTGCAACCGCCATGGGAACCCTCAGGGAGGTGGTTGAGGTGGGCAGGCTCGTGGAGAGCCCGGCACGGCCAGCACCGAGCAGGTCCTGGTGACCGCTCCGAGGGGTATGGACATCAACCGTGTGCTGTGCAGCAGATGGGCCCAGACTAAAACCCAGGAGAGTGTCTGTCACCTTGTCACCGTGGGAATTGCATGTTCGGCTCCGGAGGCAGGAGGAGCCGAGAGGCCCACATGTCCCAGCCTCTCTGCGCTCACCTCGTCCAAACCCCGTGCCGCTGCCCAGACAAGGGACTCTGCTTGAGCTGGAGAAGGGACAGCTGGGGTGGAGGTGGCACAGAGCCCAAGTCCCTCACCCACAGAGTGAGCCCCGCACCCGGTCCACGTGAGCTGTTTGCCCGCACTCGCTCCCCTCGCAGACGGTGGCAGCGGGTTTCCCTGTGGTCACACCCTGTGCCGGCACCCACGGGCGGGGGGGTCACCAGGATGGGTCTCGTCGGCTGGCACGGGGAAGATGTCCTGGCATGTTCATCTGCCCTTCCTGTGGCATAAATGTCCCCACCGTGGACGACGTGCACAGAGCTGAGCCATGAGTGGCCACAGGCCACGTCTGGTACACAGCGCATGTGGCAGGCGGGAATGCTCCGGTCAAGGTCACGTGGGACATGTGGCTCCCTGGCACAGTCTGTCTGTTTTGCTACAAGTTCGAGTCTCAGACACGTGAGCAGCTGCCAGATGTCACTGACGGTTCCCCGTTTCTCCCCAGAAACAAGGGGGAGGGTCTCACTGGTACCACGTCCACAGGCTAACCCGTAGACTAAAGGTGAACAGAATCCAATGCTCACATGCCCTCTCACTTATACTGACCAGGTCCTCTCAGAATATTTTAAAGCAAAGATATTTTGAGTCATTTTTGCTATGTTTCAAAGTTACAAGAGAATATCCAGCCCGTAACTCATCTATTGCCAAAATTAACTGCCATTATCAAAGCTGGAGCTTCCTGGAGTATTGTCCCCAGCATGTCCCCAGGTGAATATCACATGGCCAAGCAAGGAAGTGGCACCTCCTCCAGGAAGCCTCTTCACCTGGGATCAGGCCCTTGGAGAGTCACGTGGCATCTTCCATGGTGCCCGATCTCTCTGCCGCCCACTCTCACCCTCCCACCCTGAGACCCAGAACTGGGCTTTGAGCTGTAGAGCATGTGACTCGGCTCTTCCGGATGGATCTGCTTGAATCCTGTCATCCTCAATTTCTCATCTTCGCAAATGGGACGACACCAGCAGGCAGAGCTTCTGGGAGGACCCCTGACATCTAGACCATACAGTGCGGCCACTGCAAAGCCTGCCATGCCTGGGCTCTGAGCCTGTGGCCTCCCTTCCATACCCTTTCCCTTCCAGCTCTAATTTTTATAGCCCCAGAGCAAGAGGGACTCTGGACACTTTGGGATCCTCCCATTCTCACGATTGGCAAAAGCCAATCATTCAACAACCATGTGGAGGGAATAAAACAGTCCTTGCCCCTGGTTTGCTCTCAGATTAGTGAGAAGCTTTACCCCTAAGAATTAAGAAGCAGCTGAGACCCTGGAACCCTGGGATTCTGTGGAGAGTAGCATCAACCCTCAGGCATCGGAATGTGCTCCATCTCCATCCGGAGTCAGGAAGCTCACACAGACTTCCATTGAGATGTGGTGCCACTCTGGTCCCTCAGCATGGACATCTCATGTGCGGCACACTTGTCACCTGTGTCAGGGCTGGGTATCATGGTAACCCATGTGCGGAGCCCCTCCACACATCCAAGGACGGGCCTCTAGCAGTTTGTCACAGGGAATTTGTGAAAATTAAATGGGGTTTCCAATGCCCACATGGCACACTGAGGACCCCAGCAAGTGTCACCATCCCTCCTTCTCTCGTGTTCTGAGCCAGAATACATTGGCACTGCCCCTCCTCAGAACAAAGGGGCCTGGGGGCCAGTTTTCTTTGCTGGTTACTAGACACCATTCATCTAAGTTTTGTCTGAGAAGATGGCACCAGGGGCTGGCACCAGAGACCCTGGGAAGAGCCCCAGCCCACTGAGTCCTCAGTCTGCAGGTAACGTGGGGTGGTGCTGGGCAGCCCGGTGCATTTGGGTGGTTTTCCCACCGGCTATCCCCACCCCAAAGGCTTTGGCCACACTCAGGACAAAAGCTTGCAGGCGAGGGGGGCAGAGGTAGGCCTGGCCCCTCCTACTCTGACGACACATCCCCGCTGTGGGCTGTCCTCCTGCCTCCTCAGGACACTCATCTCCTGTGAGACGTGGCCTGAAACCTGCAAAGTCACAGAGCTCAGCCACGCAGGATTGTCATCACACAGAACCAACCTCTGCACTTCTGAGTCCGTGGAAGATGCAGGAACGGGAACAGCCTGTCCTATCTCCGGCCAAATGGGGTCCCAGACCACCTAACACAAAAGCCTTTGGGACAGTCCGCTAAATACTTTGTTGCCGGCTCACGACTGTGGAGACAGTGGGTGCTGGAGGTGACCAGGTGTGCCCCCATCTGTGCCCCCGCCATGGGGCTGGCGGCATGGGGGGGCCAGGGAAGAGGCAGGGTGACAACAGCTGCCACGTGGCAAGGAGACACGTGGCTAGGGAAGGGTGCCCGGGTGCAGGTGGTCAAGGCCGCGTGCGCAGCGTGGGACATTTAGGAAGTACAGGGTCACAGGCAGGACAATGATCAGTGGCATGGGAAGGCTTTCTTACCTGAGATCAGCAGCTGCAGGCTCTGGGGGAGCTGGGGAGAGAGAGAGAAACAAGTAAACACGTGGCATCAGCGTCAAAGAGGCACCTGGAGGAAAGAGTGAGGCCGTCCCACGCACCCCGAACCCTCTGCTCCCAACTGTCCTGCATGCCATGGACACGGAGCAAGCTGCCTCTTCCCACCCTGTGATGGGCTGGTGGCTTCTCAGATGGACAGGTGCCCCCCACACACACACACAGGCTCTTGGGCCGTCAGGGCCAGGATGGTATCTCTTTCTCTAATTGCATAGAGAAGTTGGTTTCTGGCAGGAAACCTGACCCAGCAGATAAAGCCGATGAGAAGGGGGCAGACTGGCCGAGCGCTAGGGCTCAACGATGGGACAAACTACATGGGGGCCCCCTGGGGGGCGGGTACACCTGAGAAGTCCAGGGCTCCTCTCACCTGGGTGCCCTGTGGTGTCAGGGCAGTGAGGCTGGCCGAGGGGACAGGGCTGGGTCCTGGCAGAGCCTCTCCCTCCTCACCCCATGGCCAGATGGACGCAGCGGCCTCCCTCCCTATCCACACCAGCGCCCAGACTGACTCCCTCGGGGGCGGAGGCTGGTGACGGAAGGCTGGCAGCTGTCACTTTCAAGCAGAATGGCCCCCGACACTTTGGCCTTCCCTGCCCAGTGGAGCTGTGTCTGCCTCCTCATCTCGCCCAGCAAAGTCTGTGTGGGCCTCGGGCTCCACTGCGGCCCCTCGGGCCCCTGAAGCTGCCAGGTGCCTTGAAGGCAAGCACAGCACAGGAGCACAGGGAGGAGCAGCGTTGCTGTGGGGTGCTGTTCTCCCAGGAATACCGTTGGGGAAAGTGACGCCTCCAGCTTTGGCACCTGGGTCGTGGGCAGAGCCTAGCGTGGACACCAGGACGTGGCGGGGGGGGGATGGCACTCACCTCTCAGGGCCTTGGACCGTGTGCGAGCTCGCTTATCCTCATTCTCTAAGCTCATCTGCAAATAGAAACAACCGTCATGTTAACGGAAGGTGGGGCTGCTGGGGCCTCCTGCCGCTTCCCAGCTCGAGCTTTGCAGGTGAAGGTTCATCTGTGACACAGGATGACAAGGAATGCTCGCAGGGCAGGGAAGGCCTGGGACCAGCAGCAGCAGCAGCGCCTTCTCCTGCCCCTGCCCCCCCCCCACAGTCCCAGGTTCACACTTGATGGGGGCGAGGCCTGCCCCACCCACGGCTCACCTGGCCCAGGTGCTCAGGCACCAGGGTAGGTTGCCCGCCATGAACTCTGACCCCACCGTGCCCCAGGGCCCAGCTAACAGGAAGGTTGTCCTGTTAGAAACAGGTAGCTGGGATTCAAGAGGACCCCCAGGAAGCACCCAGACATGGGGCAGCTTTGATCTGCACCGTGCACAGCTCCAGGAACAGTCCAAAGAGAGATGGCCTCAGCTCAGGGACCTCCCCCACAGGAAGCAAGATGCCCCTGCATGTGTTCCTAGAGGCCTGGGGCCACCAAGACACCACCACCCAGGGACCAGAGCGCAGGTCACACCCGGCACTGTAAATGTCCAAACAGAGAGATGACGTCAGAGTAATGGCGCGGTAGGAAGCAACACTGTAAATGTCCAAACAGCCGCATGAACAATGTAGAAAGAAACGGCTAAAATTAATTTTAATTCTAAACTTACTTAGCCCAATCTATCCAAATCATTACCATTTCAACAATAAGCCATATAAAAATTATGGAAGGGATTTTGTTCTGTGAAAACTGAGAAAGCTTGTGTATCTCCTGGGCTCGTGGCACATCTGAGTCTCACCAGCCACATGCAGAGTGCCATGGCCACTGTGCTGGACGGGATGGTTCTAGAGGCAGGAGGCCGTGTCAGTGGGAGTCAGGCGATGGCAGGAACGCAGGCCAACGGTCATCTCAACCAGACCTGCCAGCCACCCTTCCAGGTGTCACTGCTCCTAGGGAAGGATGAGAGACCTCCAAAGGGGATGAGGCACAGTCTAGAGCCCATTAGTGACCCCATCCACCTGCAGTCCCTGCCCCTGACCCACTTCTGTGGGGGACACTCCCCATACTGTCCTTCAAGGGGGTCGAGGAAGATCCCCCAGGAGCTATGGGTCATCACACAGGACCCTTGTCTTATGGCACCCATAACACATCTGGGCAATCAGGTGACAATGAGGTAGGGGGTAGGTGGAAGCCCCCAATGTGCTCCATGTCTCCAAGGGAGCGAGGCTTCTGCCTGGTGCCCCACACCCCAGGGCTCACCACCTTCCCCTGAGGTCAGGAAGACAAGGAAGCAGTCCCACCTGTCTCAGGCCACTGCTGAGGCCACCGGAGGGGCAACCAAACAGTGGGGAAGAAATGGCAGGAGAGAGGGACCCAGGAGGAAGCCAGGGCACCAGGAGATTGATGTCTAGGGAAGCACCCAGGAAGAAAGAAGAAGGAATCCCCCAATTACTCAGAGGAAGTTTGCAGAGCGAACCTCCCAGGGTAGCACTAATAAACAATGGCTTATGTGATTTGTTACAGAGGAAAAACCAAAACCAGGGGTGATTTATGCAGCTAGCGGGTCCAGGCCGAGGAGACACGACGTTCTGAGCTGTGCCCATTATAGCCGTCCAGCAGCAAGAGACGATTGCTACAATTTCTATTTTGGAAGCAAGGTTCCCTGTGGACCGATGGCTCTCATTGAAAGTGAAGAGAGGAGCAGGTGTCAAAGGGGCTTCATTACAGCTAAGAGCCTTCAAACGCGGTGCGGGGGCCCCAGCGCCTGCCTGCCTCCTGTGCGGGGCTCACAATGATGCTGATGCCGCTGATTGTCGGGCGCCTGCTTGTAGCTGAAATGAAATCTACGGCTCTTTTTTTTTTTTTTGTCAGGTTTCCCAAGGAAATTGGCAAGCGTTCTGCAAAGTTAAAGCATGCCTTGGCAATCTGGATTTCCCACAGATAAATTAATCAAAGAGCAGAGAACAGAGAGGGGGCAGGGGTGGGCTGTGGGTGCTGCCTGCACACTGCGAGCCCTTTGCTGAGTTAACAGCCATGCCATTTGCCACGCGCCTTCTATTTGCAATTTATCTGCTTCCGATGGTCAGGGAGGCAGAAGTCCTCTTTGGGGCATGTGGCTTTGACTTTAAAAGGAAAAAAAAGTGAATTATGGGAGGAAAGACGAGTTCCCTCTTTAATGTTAGATTGAATGTATAAGAGCTGAAACTTCGGGACATCAACAACTGGGCTGAGTTCTGAGCTGTTTGAAACCAGTGGTCCTGGCTGCCTCGGAAGCCCCTGGGCAGAGCTGTGATACAACCAGCTCTCTGTGGTTTTTCCTCCCAGAGAATGCCACGCACTTCAGAGGTGGGTTCTGTGTCTTTGTGCTCCCTGTTCTGTATGGAGCCCGCAGCACCCGCCCCCACAGAGACAAGGAGACACAACCTAATTTTTCAATCACTTATTGTTGAAAGCCCTTCCCTGCTCCAAGCACAACCCCATCAAGTTCCTGCTTTTGTGTAGCGGACAAACCACTGGCTGGTCCTTGCCTGGAGGGTGATAGGTCCATCACAGCGAGCCACCTCAGCCCCATGCTCCCACGGGCAAGAGGCCCTCAGACGCCACCCGTGTTTCTGTGGCACCAGTGCTTTCCGACGCGCTCTGCGCACTGAGGAATATTTCACTAGTTCTGTCTTCAGCAGGAAACCAGGGAGGAGGATAATGACAAACACAGTTGCACCGTGTTGCCACGTCTACAGATCAGAGAGGGTGGCCTCCCGGTCCTCCTTCATCTTGTTTGAATGACGTCACCAATGTCGCTCTCGCTGGGGGCTGCTCCTGCTTCACGCCACTCAGCACTCGTTAGTAACATCAAGAGGAATCATGTCCGCTCTTTTTAAAACAGACGGTTCCCACAATGACAAGCTATGAAGACCAGCCCCTTTTCAGACATGGCTACATGTCACATGCTCTAAGTTGGACGTTTACAAACTCAGGAATCAAACAAACCCACATGGCCAGCAGCCTCCAAACCTGAGGATTTGTCTGGACTCTGGGGACACAGTGGTGAGAAATGCACTCAGACCCAGCTGTACAGGCCCTGGACCCTGAGACCTTCACCCCCTGGGCTGCAGGAGGACAGGTTAGTGTTTCACTGTATTCAGACTTCATTCCAACAGCTGGCAAAGTTGGAGAATTAGAATGGATTTAGGACAACTTTTTAAATCCATGAGATTATATGGATTATGGTATCCCTGGGGGAGACCTAGAGGAAAAGGGGGGGGCACTTATTGACTCCCAGGAGACCCCAGGCACCTCGGCCTAAAGGAAGGGATGATAGGTTAAGAAGGGCAAATGGGCATAACGGGAGGTGGCCGGTAACTGATCAGCACCTGCCCTATTGCCTCCAAAGCTCCTGCCCAGTGTCCCCTTTCTCGAGGAGAAGGCAGTGGTCTGGCTCAGTCTGTTCCCTCACTGTGCTTGTCTGAGGGCCGCACCTACACGCACTGGCTGCTAGGAAGCCCCTGCAGCAGAGGGTGCAGTGGCTAGCCTGGCCCCACCCTGGGCAGGAGCTCTGCTTCAGGAAGAAAGGGCAGCATTGGAGTGTCTTCCTTGCTCCTTTCCCATGGAACCCTTTGGATCCTCCCCCCGCTGCACAGCCTCCCTGCCTCCATTCTTCTGAGCATACACCTGTGTGGGGCCAGCCCCAGACAGCCTCTGCTTCAAAGACCTGTGGTTCCTACGACCTCCAGACCCTCAGGGCACATGGTTTTTTATCCTCTGATTTCTGAGGCTAACTCCCTTGCTCACAGCCCCTGACGGCCATCACAGCATCCCTGGTTCTCTGCAGTGACAGCTCTGTCCCCCTTTGGGGCATCCCACTGCATGTCTGACATTCTCCTGACATTCCACCCATTGTTCAACCTCCTGGTAGCTAAAGAGGACAGCCTCCATTCTGAGTTGCAGAAAGGACACCACGGAGCATTACTTAGCACGTGTCTTGGGGGTTACTGACACCTCTAAGTGTGGATTATGGCGGTTTCCAACCCCAAATTAAAAATTATAGCTACCTAATGACACCCTAATACAGCTGCCACGTCTGAATCCCCGTGTTTAAAACTCCACCATAAGTGTAATGACCACCAGCCCAGAGACAGAAATTGGGCCTCATGAAGTGAGATGGAATCTCCTTCCCTCATCAGGAGCCCAGTCTGGGTGGCTGAACATCACACAGTCAGCTTTCTTGACTGCACAGCTCTAGTCGTCCACTGAGAAGTGTGTGACTTGGGGCTCCAGTGTTTCCTTGTTCAAGGTCAAGAAGAAATGAAGGACCTACAGTCAACACCCATCCTTTTCTCCTCAAGTTAAAGCACCCACACCACCAACCACCACACAGCACTTGCCCCACAAACAACCTTCTGATCTTTTCTAAGGGCAACTTCCAAACCCATCTGTGAGCTGTCCACATACCTGGTGCTGAACTCAGAGGCAGGCTGTGAACACCTCCCACACAGGACTGCTCTGCCCTGCTGCCCCCAGGCCCTGAGCTCCTCACCTCATCACCTCCTGTCTGAGGCCAGTCCTGACATTGCCCTGTGACTCTCTGCTGTCCCAAGGCCAGCGCATCTGTGCTCCAGGCCCCTTAGCCAGAAACTACTTCCGGCACCGGCTCCCAGAGCTGAAAATCGACCCTTTCCCATGCACATCCTTTGATCAGAACAGTGATTCCAGCCCTACCTGCCCAAACTAGAGGGGAGAGTCTCTTATGAAATGGCCGATGGTGCCGGAGGACCTGAACGTGACCCACAGACTCGACACCAGAGCCACAGAGACAGCCCCCTTCCGACCCATCCCACACACGGCTTCAACACAGGTGTACACCACCCAGAACCCGTGGCCTCAGATCAAGCAGGCAGACCTCCACTCAGGGCGCTCTGCAGATACTGTGTCTTGTACAAATTGACAGTTTGTGGCAACCCTGCATCGAGCAAGACTATTGGTGCCATTTTTCTTACCACATTGGCTCAGTTTGTGTCTATGTGGCACATTATGGTAATTCTCACATATTTCAAACTTTTTTCATTATTATCATATTTGTTATGGTGACCTGTGATCAGTGATCTTTGAGGCAACTATTGTATTTGTTTTGGGGCGCCAAAAACCACACCCATACAAGACGGTGAACTTAATAAATTTTGTGTGCATTCTGACTAAAAAGACATGTGTGTGACTCACTTTATTGCAATATTTGCTTTACTTTGGAGGCCTGGACCTGCAATATCTTTGTAACTCTTTGCTCATGTGAGCTCTGTGTAGATGCTCAGGGCTGGGATGGGGTGAGGCAAGAGAGACATTCACCCAGTGGCAAATTTAGGGGAGGGGGGCAAAAACTCAAGTGATAAGATTAAAAAATAGTTTAATGCAATATGATAGAACACCAAAATTAATGCAGAAAATACACTATGACCAAATTTCCAAAAATTTAAATAAAGGCAGGACTGGTGTCATTGACTTTCCCTCGTGCCTCAGGCTCCAGCTGGCTCAGCAGAGCACCAATAATCCCACCAGAACCCCAGCACGGATGAGATGTTATAACAGACCCATCACAATGCACATTCCAGTCACCAGATTCAAAAGGAAAATGTTGGGCTTTGGGAGTAAAATGTAAGCACCTTTGCATGAGGTTATCACCTAAAACTGTGTAGCTCTGCCTGTCCACACCCTGGGCCATCCCATCATGGTGGCTGTGCTTTGGGTCACAGCTTGGATCCTTGACAGAGAGCATCTCCATGTGAAGAAAAAGAGGTCAGGCCTGACCTGTGGTAGTGCAATGAATAAAGCATCAACCTGGAAATGCTGAGGTCGCCGGTTCAAAACCCTGGGCTTGCCTGGTCAAGGCACATATGGGAGTTGATGCTTCCTGCTCCTCCCCCACTTCTCTCTCTCCCTCTCTCTCTCCTCTCTAAAAATGAATAAATAAATTTTAAAAAGAAAAAGAGGTCAGAATCTGAGCTCTAGGAAGGGAGGCCACCAAGACTGTTGTCACCTGCACTTCCATCTCTGAGGGTCACCCCACCCTGGGGACTCGACTTCACCCAGAGCATATCACAGGAAGTTCCAGAATTAGAGGCCAGGCTCAGCTGTCAGCACATGTGACATCCTGGGTTTTGGAGCAGTCCCGGGGAAGGGGGGCCTGAGCCACTCCCCTCCATGAGGTTTAGACCAGCAGGGTCCATCTGCCTCTAGGTAGGAAGACCGAAATAAGCAAGCTGAACACAGCTCACAAGTTCCTAGGGATTCTCAGGCTGCCCAGGGCACAGTAGAATGACAACAGTGACTGACTGAATCTTGCTAAAAAGCACAGTGCGATGGATGACCATCACATTGTGGGTCTGCTCCGGTCAGTCACTTCTCTTCTTTTAATTTAATGTGACCAGATCACCGAGGACCCTAGCCCCCACTTGTCTTCTGCCAAATCAGGACTGATGATGACGAGACCAAAAGTCACCTGTGTGCTCTGTGCCACGAGTGAGAAGGACCTTTGCCCAGACACAGGGCCAGGAAGGGTGGCCCTCCAAGCACCTCACCTTGCCAGGTCTGTCCAGGAGGCTCGAAGTTCTGCAATTGCTGGCCTTGTCTCCGTGTGTCCACCTCTGACTCAGTAGCTCCCCCCGGAACTCATTTTCTGAGGGTGAGAAGAAGGGAGCAATGAATGCCGACCGCGTCCAAGGGCAGAAGCCAAGAACCACGGTCATGTTTGCACAACCATCTACAGTCCCCCGTCTCTGGAATCCACCGAAAGACACACAAGGGACAAGAGAAGAAGCTCTTTTAGGGACATCACTCTCTGATTGGGACACCCCTGCACCTCATCAGGGTTAGGGACATGCTGTGAGTTTCTAGCCGGGGCTGGTGGGAGTCACTCAGGGTGACACCCTGCTTCCCTCTGCCCTGGTTCCCAGCATCTCTGCTCCGCAGACAACGCCTCCAGTTAACAGTTAATTCTTCACAGAAATTCAGGCGTCTCAGCAGAGGCTGAGGCATCAGCTGGACATGACAAAGAAATGCATTGTGTACCTATTCCCTGCACGGCACTCCCTGTTTCCATGACAACCAGCTTTCCATAACGGCAGCATTTCAAAGGAAGGTCATTAGTAACCAACAATAAAAACAGGAAATGAAAATTCCTGCGTTCTGCTCTCTGCTTCTCCTTTAAGGGGGTTTGGATTCTGCGGAAGGCAGGTCAGGCCCACTCTGTCAAGCCCATCATCCTTCCCTTGCTGGATGAGCACCCCAAATGTGGTCTTTCCAGAATTCCACCGCTCCTGCCCCAGGCACCCCTGTGGCCCCTGGCCACAGCATCCTCTGGTCTGGAAATGCCTCTAAAGACCTCCTGTGACCTCCAGGAGCACAGAGAGAAGCAGACTGATTGTCAAGGAGATGCCTATTGCAAGGTATACAAAGGAATGGTCTGGTACCTGTGTGTCCCCCTCACCGAGCCATGTGTCACCTGCAGGGGACCAGAGAGTTGTGAGCTGCGTGACTCTCTGGCTCCTGGGTCCTTACCTGTCACCAGCATGTTCAAAATGGGGCCAGGCCCACCCACGGTACTCAGATTTTTAAACCCATCACAGGCATGTGGGGGGCAGCATCTGGGAGCCACATGGGCCTTGAATTCACAGGTGGAGGCTGCCAAGGGGAAGCAGACAGACTCACACAGGAGGGATAAAGGACACTCAGGGTACGTCCACCAGCCGCGGGGTGTGTCTCACCCTGAGGACAGAGGGGAGGGCTCACTGTCCACACACACCTGTGGGAGAGGAGACTCACAGACACCCACACAGGCTGATTTGTGAGGCTCTGATAGAGTTCTTGTCACGGTGACATGCATGAGTCTGTAAGGTGACAGTCAGAGGGGACAACAGAAGAGCTGAAGATCTGTGGTCTCAGCAGGGGGTCCTAGACCTGCCCCACCACTATGAGACCCGCTCAGTTCCCTCCTGCTTCCCAGAGCAGCCCAGCGGAAGTGACCCAAGCAAGTCTCCATGGAGGGACTTCTGGTTTTCTGTTTGACAGGAGATGACCAGCTCCCGTGCTTCCTCTCTCACCTGTCTGGACGTGAAGCCCCGAGGAGTTCTCCCTGGCCCCTGGCCCTGTGTCCCCACACCTGCTCAGGCAAAGCACGGGACCTGAGAGCACCCACTCCAACCCCGTCACCCATAAACACCACCCGTCTCCCTGGGCGTGGGAGCAGGCAGCACCTCAGCAACCTGCGGCTCACGCCCCCAGGAGGCAGCGTCACACAGGGCACACACCCTGAGGCCAGATCCTCCTTCACAAACAGCTCTATCCTAATGTGAGTCCTTCCTCTTCCTGGGAACTTGGGTGGCAAACTATGGTCGCTGCTGGAAGACAGAGCTTCTTCTTCACTCTGCACTCTGCCTGTGGCCGTCCACACCACAGACCAGAACCTCCTGTCTGATGCACAGAGGCACTCCACGAAGCCCCCACACAGCCATCTCAGAGTCCCCAGGCTGGAGAACGGCTCTGCTGGGGTCCCATCGGGATGCCTCGTGCAGAAGCACCTGCTCTGGACACACTGGGTGGAGGGCCAGAGCTGCTCCCACAGCTGACCACGTGTCCTCTTGTTCGTCCTCAGAGGGGGAGAAAAGGAACATTTGTGGGGAATGGGCCCTCTTGGGTCTGGCGCACACGAGTGCATGAGAACGTCACCATCTCATTGTCACGAGGGGTCTGAAGTGAGGGGCAGGCTCCCCTCAAGACAAGCCTTTCCTGTGGGTTCTTAGGTGTCTGATGAGCTCAGGGGGATCCTTGTGCACAGAATCCAGTGGCAAACAGGCTACTTGGGGAGCAGGTGGCGAGGAGGAAGTGCTGGCCACGACCACTCTCTGGGACCTGGCCCCACGTGCCCTGTCTGTCCACACTGCCCAGTGTCTGTCCCCACAGAGGTCTCAAAACTCACTCCTACGAGACTCTGGCAGACAGACAAGCTCAGAGAAGCAACCAGGGCCTGTTAGCGGACGTGCGCATGTCCGTGGGAGGGGGAGACTTCCTGTCACATCCCAGTCAGTCCCTCTCTTGACTCTCACCTTCCCCAACTCAGCAGACCTGCAACTAACCCCGCCAGGCCTGAGACTCAAAAGTTCCCAAGAAACAGCAGCACTAATCCCTGGACCCCGAGCATGCAGGAACCTCACGGGAGGCCCCTCCGCCCAGCCCTCCGCCGTCACCCCTCTGTTCCCAACATCAGGGCTCAGCCAACCTCTCCACGTGGACTGGATACCCACTCCTTCCCATACCCCTAATTAAAGGGTCCCAAGATCAGCCACCATACCTCACATTCCTCTCACTGGACACTTCCTGGGGTTTTTCAACTCTTCAACAAGCTCAAAACATCACGTTTCAAATCTCCGTCCATGTGGACTCCACACTCAGCGACCTCCATCTCATCCCCATCACAACCACATCTCTTAAGTGACCAAAACTGGCTGACTCTACTCCTCATTCCGCACCACATTGGCCTCCACCTACAGCTCTTTCCCAAAGCAGGGGAGGGTCACCAGTAACATCCACCTCATATCCCATCGTGGACCCCCTGAACCCTCTGCTGTGTGTGGGCTCCTCCTGCCTGCTAGCCATCCCATTAACTCCTCTTCTGACCTGCTCTTTGCAGGACTGAGCTGTCCTATCTCCCTCGTCCTTGAGCAGAGACAATGGGATTGTCTTGGGCCCAACTCCTGACACGGTTATCTTCTGAATCTCACCAGAATCTGGCCACTCTGTCTCTCCAGCTGCTTTCACAAAAATTGACACACTGATTCTAAAAGTTGAATGGCAATTAAATCAACATAGAATATCCGAACAATGAGGCTGGACCCTCTCACATCATACACAAAAATTGATTTACCCTGGATCACAGATCTTAATGTAAGAGCTGAAAATTTTAGAAAACATCAGAGCAAATCTCCCTGACTCTAATTCAGGCAATGGTTTCTTAGATATGAGACTAAAAGCTCAGGTAATAAAAAAAGAATGGAGGCCTGACCTGTGGTGGCACAGTGGATGGAGCCTCGACCTGGAAATGCTAAGGTCGCCAGTTCGAAACCCTGGGCTTGCCTGGTCAAGGCGCATATGGGAGTTGATGCTTCCAGCTCCTCCCCCCTGTCTCTCTCTCCTCTCTGTCTCTCTCTCCCTCTCTCTCTCCTCTCTAAAATGAATAACTAAAAAAAAATTAAAATTAAAAAATAAAATAAAATAAAAGAATGGATAGATTGGACTGCATCAAAGTTTAAAATCTTTGTACATCAAACGCCATCAATAAGGTGAAAGAACAACCCATGCACTGGGGAAAATATTTGAAAGTCGTATATCTGATAAGGGATTGGAACTCAGAATACATACAGAATGCTGATCACCCCATAATTAGATAACCAAATTTTAATATGGGCAAAGGATTTGAATAGACACTTATCCAGAGACAACATATAAATGCCAATATACACAAGAAAAGAGGGTTAAGCTCTAGCCGTTAGGGAAATGCAAATTAAAACCACACACTAAAGTGCTATAATTTAAAAAACAACAACAAACAGACAATAACAAGTGTTGGAGAGAACATGGAGAAACTGGAACACCGGTACACTGCTGAGGGGGCTGAAAAATGGCACAGCTACTTTGGAAAACAGTCTGGCAGCTCCTCAAACTATTCAACACAGCGTCACCACCCCTACGTATGAGACCCCAGAAAAACAAAAACATATGTCCTCACAAAGCCTTGGACACAACTGTTTTTCACATCTTTATTCATACCAATCAAGAAGTGGAAATGACCCAACTGTCCATCAGCAGCTGAACAGATAGGACAAAATACCTCTGAATCATATTTGGCAATAAACAGGAATGCAGAGCTCCTACGTGGAACAGCGTGACAGAGCGCTCAGTGACAGTGGTGGCTGGGAAACACCAGAGTGCTCTGGTCTACACTCACAGAAACACCGCATGCATAGAGACTGGAAGGAGGTCAGAGGTTACGGGGTCAGGGAGATAAACAGGTGATGGTAGATGTGATGGTGGATGGCACTGGGTTTCTCTCTGGAGTCACAGAGAGGCTACAAAGCCACTGTGGTGACTGGTGCACCACCCTGCAAGTGTGCTGAGACCCTGGCGTGAATGCTTCCAGTGGGGACGCATCAGAAGGACACAGAAGCCAGCTCTGGTCAGCTTCCACTGGTCAGCAGGGACATCGACATAATGATTATAACTCACTAGATAAAATAAATCATGTCTACACAGATATCAACAAACAAATGAATACACTGGTAGTTTAATAAGGACTGAGGTGTTTGCTTCTCCCCAAATACTTACTAACTGCAATTCGGACTGTTCCTGCACCAGGAGCCGTGGGACAGCCTTGTCTAACTAACCCAGTGACCAAAGCAGGGGTGTCAGGACCAGAGAGAAGAGCCTCACCCCTGACTGTCCCCAAATAACCCACGTGCAGTCATGGGGGACAGCTGACAAGTCCAAACTGAAGTTCTACAGAAAACTGGCCGGCACTCTTTAGAAGTGGGAATGGCCTGACTGGCAAGGACCAGCAAGATGCAGCGACCAGACGCACTGCAGCCCTGAGCTCGCCCCTGAGACAGACCATGCAGGTGAGGGTGGTTCTGGAGGTCACACCTGAGCAGGTAGGTATTCTGGGTGACAGGCAGGGACTCAAACCAACATTCTCTCAAGTGGTTCAGGAAAAGCAATTCTGTCCTGTATTTGAAATGTTTCTGTAAATTTGAGGTTGTTTCAAAAAGTATGTCTTTTTTAACAAGAGAGAAACAGAGGCAGACAGGAAGGGAGAGAGATGAGAAGCATCAACTCACAGTTGCAGCACCTTAGTTGTTCATTGATTGCTTCTCGCACATGCCTTGATGGGGGGATGGGCAGGGGGGTGTCTCCAGCCGAGCCAGTGACCAACCCCGTGCTCAAGCCAGCGACCCCGCGCTCAAGCTGGATGAGCCCACGCTTAAGCTGCCAACCTCGGGGTTTCAAATGATGCTCTATCCACTGCGTCACCCCCAGTCAGGCTCAAAAAGTATTTTTTTTTAATGTATTTTTCTGAAGCTGGAAACGGGGAGAGACAGTCAGACAGACTCCCGCATGCGCCCGACCGGGATCCACCCGGCATGCCCACCAGGGGGTGACTCTCTGCCCACCAGGAGGCGATGCTCTGCCCCTCCGGGGCGTCGCTCTGCCGCGACCAGAGCCACTCTAGCACCTGGGACAGAGGCCAAGGAGCCATCCCCAGAGCCCGGGCCATCTTTGCTCCAATGGAGCCTTGGCTGTGGGAGGGGAAGAGAGAGACAGAGAGGAAGGAGAGGGGGAGGGGTGGAGAAGCAAATGGGTGCTTCTCCTGTGTGCCCTGGCTGGGAATCGAACCCGGGACTTCTGCACGCCAGGCCAACGCTCTACCACTGAGCCAACCGGCCAGGCCCTTCAAAAAGTATTTTTTAAAATAGTAGGGCATTGGGGTGTGATTTCGGTGACGGGTGGTCGGTGGAGGTCTCTGAGGAGAGGCTGAAGTAGGAACTTCAGGTTAAGGTCTCTACCTTCCCAGGCCCAGGATGGCTAAAAAGTGGGCAAGGCTGGTTCCAACCAGCCTCTCCTGGCGGATTCCCCAGGGACAGCGGGCTCTGCCCCCAGGCTCCTGGGTGGTGCTGGCCTTGAGGGAGTCTAATGGCCCAGGAGATGGACGAGCAAGTGGCAGGGAAGTGAGGGCCCTGCAGACCCCACACTGGCCCCCTCATTGGCCCCTTAAGCTTTTCCTGCAGCCCAGCTGCAGCCACCCAGACCAGGCGCCCACGTGACCTCCGGGTCCCCCTCCGCAGCACACCTGGAAACCCCAGCTGCAATGGGGGTTCTGATCCTGGTTGGGGGTCTCTGTCAGGGCTGTGTGGGCGTCCCACCCAGGGGCCAGCTTTTGGCAGGAACCACAAACAGGGCTGAGGGGCAAATGAGGCAAGTTTTGCTCTTTTTCTTTGCTTTTTTTTCTTAAGCTGGGATTCAGTGAGAATAGAATGAAGACTTGCTGAGTGGAGCAAAGACAGACCTGCTTTTGCTGAGTTTAGGTGAAAATGAGAGAGGGGGTGGGGAGAGCTGGTGGTTCTACCACTTTGCACATTTCTCTCATTATTTTGCTTCTAAATCGGCCTCGCTGGTACTTTCTCTATTCAATAAAAGCCAAATGCAAGACATGTCCCTTAATCTCCGCAACAGCAGCTCTCTGCTGAGAAAATAATACAGATGTAACTTCCAGCCTCATACACTCTCTTTCCCATTTATATGCAAATAATGACCTTTCACCCAGGCTGTCTCAAAGAAGTGTTTCCTTAAAAATGCAAATAGCATGTTGCAGGCAGTTACCGCGGCTGAGTCTTTCTTATATTATTATTATTATTATTTCTTTTAACCTTACCAAGGCTGTAAAAACAACAGTGAAAGTGTCGGCAGTAATAAGGACTTTCCAAACCAAATCACAGGCCGGCTCTCCAGGCGGGCCGTCTCCCAGCCTGCCAGCAGGAGAGGGTGGGTCCCAGCATGCTGGGGGGGATGCTGTCAGCCCTAGACTGGTGAGCCTCCGGGAGGGGCACCGTGGTGTGGAGCTGCCCCTGTCTCAGAGCCACGCGGGCCAGGCCCCAGACTCAGCCCCGAAAGCGGCTGCAGCAGCTCCATGCAGGTGCCCTGGAACACACATCCCAAGTGCAGTTTCAACCCAGTGACCAGTCTGACACAAATCCCCACCTCCACTGGGGCGGAGGGCACCCCAGGGCGCTCTCAGACACCAGCTCACATGCCGGCCCCACAAGAGGAGCCAGGGCAGGCGACCCTCCCAGCCTATAGCACAGGCTGGAAGAACAGGAGGCTAGGAGAACCGGGGGAGCCCAAGGAAGAGGCACAGGGCTGTAGCCTGCGCAGAAGGCATCATGGTAGGGGGTTCCCTCCAGGTCCCCGACCCACCCCGCTCACCATGGTAGGCGACAGGCCAGGCAGCAGCTAAGAAGACATCTACTCTTCCCCTGCACATGCCCACAGCTCCCAGGGCCCCTGCAGCTGCCACCCCCCCCCCATCCTCCGTGTCTGCGGCTGTGTCTCTCAAGGCCCAGAGCCTAGGCCACCCCATGTGGTCAGGAAAGAAGGATGGTGGCTCAGCCTGGCTGTACAGAGCAGGTACATCAGAGTTCTCTGTCTGTCCTGGGGTACAGATGGGGGTGCACAGAGGAGAAAAGGCAATGGGAGGGGCTAGTATGGCACAGGTCTCGCCCAAAAGTGGGAAGCCAAGAGGAACCTCCTCACAGGTCTCTGGTCCCAGAGGACACCTTGGCCTCTGGGACCTGGCGTCCAGCTCAGGGACACCACGCCTTCTCCCTGGAAACCATGCTTGGTTTAGGCTCCTGGGGATAACCGACTAGAATGGGCTCTCTCCCACATAAACAGGGTAAGACAAAGCTGCTAAAAGCTCAGGGCCCATGGTCACGTCTAATTCAGAAAGGACTCTCCAGGCCAATACCACCTTCCCGGTCCATGGGGCCGTGTAGCACTCCGGGGCAACAGTTCTCCACCCCACGTTCTGTTTTGGGGGAGAAAGGCCAGCTCTAGGGTCTGACGTCAGGCAGCTGCTTCCTGCTGACTTGAACCATAGCCAAGCTCCAGGGCTCAGAGTGGCCCTGTGTGGTGAGGGTACCAGTCAGCCTCTTAGCAATGCCCAGCAATTCTCTGCTGCCTTTTAGGGTGGCCTCAAATGGACTCTGGGCAGTAAGTGGGACTCACCAGGAGGGGGTGTGGCAGCAGGGCCCCACCAGGGCCCGATGTCACACCCCCTGCCTGGGAGCACTCCCCATCTGGGGTCCTTCCGAGGCTAGAGGTGCAGCAGCAGGTTCTTCATGAACTAGAAGCCAGAGCTGCAGCTGGACGGCAAAGCCAGGGCCACCAGCCTGCGAGGGGCCGCCCTGAACCCGCCCCTCCTCTCCATTCTCGAAGCTCAGAGGCAGCAGGGCCCTGACCTCCGGTCTCTCTCGCTTCCCTGGTGGCTCAGTGGCATGTCCAGGAGAAGCAGCAGAGCTCGCACGAGAGGAGGTGGGGGAGCACAGCCTCACAACTCTTGCACATTGTGCGGATTGCTGGTGTGTGTGTGTTGGGGGAGGGGAGCCCTCAGAGCTAAACTGCTCTAGGGACCTCAGGAAGCCACCACACTACAGTAGAAATAAAATGAGGTCAGACAAAAATCTAAGTACTTTAAAGCCAGATGATAAGAAGGAGGAGCCAGAGGCAGCCACGCAGTCTGGGTGGCACAGTTACGTGGGCACAGTCTCAGCTCAACCACCATAGAGCCAACCTCAAGGGGGAGCAGAGAGCGGACCGGAAATTCAGAACTGAAACTTCTCAACAGGGCGTGTAAGTAGTTTTCCTTCTCACCTCAATTTCCTTCTGATCTCCAAACCAAACTTGAGATACACCCAGCCCAGCATGGAACCTCAGGGGTGTTCACAGGGAGGGGCAGTACCTGCACCCGGGCCCCTGCCAGGTGGGCCAGGCCTGGAGCTGCAGGTGACTCCCAGAGGGAGGGAGACACAGGCAAAGTGGATGCAGTGTGAACGAAGCTGCCAAGACCGGTGGTTCAGGAGGAGACACCTGAGTGGTCCCCGAGGGACCCAGGGTGGCACCCTGAGTGGCCCCCGGGGGAGCCAGGGTGGCACCCTGAGTAGCCCCCGGGGAAGCCAGGGTGGCACCCTGAGTAGCCCCCGGGGAAGCCAGGGTGGCACCCTGAGTGGCCCCCGAGGGACCCAGGGTGGCACGGGGGTGGGGGGCTTGAAGAGAAGAGCTCAGCAGGAGGTGAGGCTCCGATGGGGAGACAATTCAAGGATATTCACTTTGGGGTCAGAGAATAAGGTGGGAGATGGGCTGGAGACAGACTGAGGGCATCTCCTGGGAGGGCCATGGGGGGCCGACTGCAGCCTGGGACAACATCCTGGGCCAGCCAGGGACTGGGCATCAGGCTGGGTGGGCCCTGAAGGAAACCACTTCCAATCCAGGTTGCACCTCTCACCTGGAAAGCTAATTGGCCTCCCAGCCTCAATCCTGATGTAGAAAACACAGCCCTGTGGCGTCAACCCGCAGCCCGTGCGCAGGGCCTGAGAGGGTGAGCAGAGCCCCAGGCACAGTGGTGACAGGACAGTGTTACGCAGCGTGTCTGCTCTGTGGGTGGTGGCCCAGCCTCAGTGAAAACAACACCGTAAGTCCTTCCAGTTTCCCGGCCCTGCCTTTGCCCACACCCATAGTGGCCAGGGTAGAGTTTGGAGAAATTGTACATTTCATGTATAAACTGGTGACCGACAAACGAGCTAATTGTTCTGTTAAGTCTGGTAACTGAATAGGCAGCTTTGAACCACCGAGTCCAGCGTCCCCAGGACACCCAGGACACCCAGGACTGGGAGGGCCCTCATTCCAAGCATGTAACTCATGTCACAGGCAAAGCCCCATGGAGAACAGGCAGCACCTTCCATCAGAACCACCTGGGCTGTCCTCAGAGGACAACAGTTGAAGCCGGCTACTCTCAGAATTCAGCAAACACTGTAGGTATAAAGACTGAGGGACCATGACAAGTCAACTCAGCAAGACACCCAGGGAGGCTGGGAAGGACCTCGGGGACCCTCAGAGCCATGGGTCTGGCTCTTGGCGACCCAGGACCTTACAACCAAGGCATTGGCTGCTGTGGGTTTGAGGTCAGGGAGTCCAAGGGTTTTTCTTGGACCCTATAAAGCAGGCACCTGGGCATAAGTGTCCAAGCTCCTGCCCCAGGAGAGAGAACTTGGGAGGTTGGCTCTGGGTCCAGTGAGAGGCCTGCAGCTGGGAGCAGCCCCCTGGCTCTGAGCTCTGGGGACACATCCCTCAGGCTCCTCCTCTAATATGTAGTTTTTAGGCAACAAAAATGAGAGGAAAAAAAGGAGGACCCAGATGGCTTCTGCCAGAGCCCTCAGACTGATGTCCAACACGATCAAGGTGTGAAGCCAGGCGTGAGAGGGGGTGGGAGCCCGGCAGGTTGATCCGTCAGCAGCTCCGGCCAGATGGCACGCCTGCGTTCCCAACACCCAGATCATTGCGTGTGCACATTCTCACCTTGCCCGCCCCCCTGAGCGACACAGAATGCCAGTCCTTCAAGGGTCTGTTGCACACACAGCCTCCAATCTGGCCCACAGCACCACACACAGCAGACCTTCCCTGAGCTACCCTGGGGGACTGAACCCTGCACTTGCTGGACACGCCTGAAGGTGGGGCTGCAGACACAGAGCCTGGGAGCCAGGGCGGGTGGAGGGAGCAGGACGCCGTGTCCCGGAGGCCCAGTCACCTGCCTCTGCGCTGGGCCACCCGTCCACTGTCCTGGACTATCACCCCCCTCCGACTACTGCACCAATCCTGACAGAGGCAGACATAGTCTCAGCCGTCCTCTGAGTTACTTTCATTCCTCTGACTGGAATCACATTGCCTTTTTTAGAACAGATTTAAAAATGGAAAAGGAATGACGTGACAGGTGAAGCCCCTCTTGGCACCAAAAAAGCACGTGTGCTCCTGAGGGCAGGAACACACGAGGGTGGGAAGGGCTTGAAGGCGCGCCTGGGCGGCCCCAGCGATGATGCTGAGGGTGAAGAGGAGGCCGACTGTGAGCTGTGCTGCCCCCACGGGGCGTGAATCTGCTCTCTGACGCACGCTCCATGGAGTCGGAGAGCCAAAGCAGCTGAGTCACGTGAGACACATCTCTCTCCCGTTCTGTTTTGAGTTGTTTAAAGCAACATTTGGAGAAACTCAGCGTCCATGAAAGACAGAAAGTACTCTCAGAGGTCCTCCGGACATCCCCCCAGAGACCCCAGGGCACTCTGGGCTGGGCTGCCCAGGAGGGTCCCAGGAGAACAGGCTGTGGGCCCTCAGAAGCAGGAAGCCTGGGGCAGCTGCTCTCATCCCATCTGGGAAACAGCGTTTTTCGGGCTGATTAACCCCTAATGATGCCAGCTCCCAAAGACCATTTTTCTGTAAACTCTCGCTACAGAATTCCCGTTAAAATTACATCTGTAGACACTCAACTCCTGGTTTATTCATGAGTGAGTTCACAAGGAAAGCACACAGGCGGGGATTGGGGGAGCTGGAATGGGGGGAGGTCCCAGGCTCTGGGCTCTCAGCTCCGTTCACCTGCCCAGCTCCCTGGGAGATGAAAGCCGATGACAGCAGGACCTGGGCTGGGCCCTCCAGAGCCTGGCAGGCACAGTATCCGGTCTTCCCAGCAAACCTTAGTGACTGACGTGCGTCTGACCAGCTGCCCAGGGCCCTGCCTGTCTGTAGATCAGGTGACCAGCAGCACCCCACCCTCAGCAGTCCCTGCCTCCCTGTCACTCATCACTCTGAGCTGGCCTGTGCTGACTGAGGCGTGCCCCTGGCGGGGTTGAGGCACAGGACACACGCAGCCCATCAGGACAGTGGCGGGAGGCCAGGGCGGGGGGCAGGGGGTGTGCTCTAGCCCTCTAGCACATGGTCAGTCTTCAAACACTTTGTCCTGCTATTGTGCCTAGTGCTGGGCGCTGCAAACCAGCATTCCCCACGGTGCAGCCATCGTCCAGGTGTGGGCACCATCTGGGGGGAGGGCAGCTTGGTTCTGTGCTGCCTGCACACGCCAGGGTCCCAACCAGTCCCGCCCCCTCCCACCCCATGCCCGCAGGGTCACCATGGCCTCATAGGCAGTTGGGTGACTCCAGGCCAGGAGAGGGCAGTAGGAGAGAGGAGGGGCCCAGGCTCCGGGCAGCACCAGGGAGAGCGCCCAAAACAGCCCAGCCAGCTCCAGACAGAACCAACCAGAACCAGCCCCGCTTTGGGCCAGGGCTGAGGGTGCCAGCGAGCACACTCTTGCGGCCTCTTCCTGACATCTCTGAGCACCAACGGGGTTTTCCAGTGAAAGCTGCTGTGATGCCCAGGACAGAGTAGCTTTCAGCCCCAAAGACTCTGCCCAGCACGTGGGGTCACCTGTGACCAGGTTCTCCACCCTCTGGCACCAGGAGCAACCGGGAAATGGGTGACTCTGCCTTTGCCAGAATCTTCCAAGAAGGCATATTGGCTCCAAGTACTTGGAGCTTCCTTTAGACCTGAGCAATCCTGAGGGTCCCATGGGCCCTCTGAGTCAGAAGCTGCCCCCCTGACCTGCATGAGCTCTAAGGCCTATATCTGGGCCTCAAGGTCCAAGGGGGTTGGAGCCCAGAAGTTTCCAGAATGGAAAGGCCTCCATCTCCCACTCTCTTTGGCCCCTGGGAGGTCCGGCACTGCCCAGGGGTCAGGGAAACGCGGGAGAGGCTCTGTCTCCAGCTCCAGGGCGCTGAGGGTTCATGCAGGTGCCTCCTTCTCTTTGCAAACAAGCAGCTCCCAAGCCCTGACAGGCCTCCTCTGCACAGTGAACTCTGGGAAGCTGGGCAAGGACCTGCCTGGAGTGACACCCTCTCCTGCTGGCACCACCGACTCCAATCCCTGCTCTCCCACTCTTTGTTTACATTAACTGAAGGGAGCATATGGAAGAAGGTGATAATCACTACTGAGCACCAATGGGATGGGAGCCCTGGTGTTGAGGACATCCCTCCCTTCCTAGGGCCAGAGCAGGCACACCCTGTCACACATCATAGAGGGCTCACCTCCCTGGGTTTGCCCAACACCCGCCTGCCTTTTGTTCACTCAGACACTGGCCTCAGAGACCTTCACAGGTTTCTATGACATTTTTAAAACCACCAAGGCAAAATTTCCCGTCTCCCTCTCCCAAAAGGATAATGATAATAATTGATGTCATTATTGCCATTATAGGGACAATCTGATGGCCAGAGACTGAGCCCACATTTTGCTACTAGAAGCCCCCTTGCAGATGCTTTCTCTCAGGAATGAAACAAACTTGACTGGCCAGTGATGTGCACTGATGACATGGACACTGAGACAAGAACAGCCCATCGTGACAGGGAGAGGAGGCGGGCTCCCATGTGAGGACCCCCACAGGAGTTACAGACTCGTCTATTTTCCTGGTTCACAGAAGAAAGTGAATCCAGTGGGCAGAACAAAGTCCACAGCCCAGACACATCATCCCTACAGGCAAGGGCATGACATTGCTCAAAGCTCATAGCAGCTGCTTGGCCAGCCTGATTTTTCATTTTAAATACACAAATCCAGTTGTGCTGATAGATAAACAATGGCTCTCGAGACCTCATCCCATCACAAGAAGGGAAACAAGAGGAACAGCTATTCAGTCCTGCACGTCTACCCCACAGACACACGAACCTAACATCATTCCCTAACTTTAGAAATACGTGACACGCAAACGACAAAATGCTCACATGACCATCTCCACTCCGCGTCTTGGGTGGGGGGCCACACACAAGGTACTGACTCTGAGTTCCCGCTCCAGAGAGGTCTCCTGCTTAAGGAACCTGTGTTTTCCCCAGTTACAGCCTCCGGGTCCCACAGCTGCAGGTATATCTCTGTTCCTCTTCCAGAAAGGCACATAAAGTTTCTCGTCTTGATACAAGGTCCCCCAAATGTCTTCTCTGGCAGACGCACAAACGTGTTCACTAGACTCAGAGAGGCCAAGTGCGTGAGCAAGCCAGGGAGGGACCAAGAGAGAGGAGGAAAACAGCCAGAGGCAGACCCAGGAGAAGAAAGCCTCGGTCCAACAGAGCAGCTCTAAAGAGCCATCCCCAGACCAGCTTTTCCTGCAAAGAAAGCCTTCATCTTAGCAATTAACTGCTCACACGCCCGCTCCCTGTCCCCGTCCGAGGAGAGAAGGCAACCTCTCGGTATCTGCCTTTGTCAGCGAAAGAACGTAACATTGACTTACCTTTCCCCACAGCTATTGTCTGTCCTCTTTCAAAATGACATCACGGAAAGCAATCATGAAATTTACATGGGGGGGTGCAGGTTGGACGGGGAGGAGGGGCCGGCAGCTGCCTCCTCCACGTCACATGTGGGGAAGCCTGTGTGCGGGTTTCAATTAAATATCTTCTCCCCTCAGTGTGCGAACTCCTAAGCCAGCTCAAGGCGACGTCTCATTTACTTAATGACGGCTCTCATTAGCTGTGGTGGCACGGGCTGGCAGAGAGGCTCCTTTGTAAATACGCTACCCATGAACCCTTGGGGCTCCAATATATCTGTTTACTCTCCGAGGTGAAATAAATTTACAGTATAGCATCAGCAAGATGGATCTGCTGACCTGGGGACTGAGAGGTGCCCGGCCGGCTGAGCCACTGGCTCCTACTCCGAGCACCCACAAACACAAGTTCTCTGCACTTGCCCACACTGATTTATAATTAATATACAGCATGACTGGGTTTTTTTTTTTTAATGCAAAACACACAAAAGGGCAGAGAGTAGCACAACCAGCATGCTCACTCCCCTCTGCTTTCTCCACCAGTGGTTCAGTCCAATAATTCCTAATAGCAGCAACCGGAATGACAGATGCCCTGGGTTAGCACGGCTGCAGAGAAAGTACTTTACAATATTTATTGGTGGTTAGGAATATGACCTACCATCATAAAGAACGGACGGCAGAATTTATCACTCAGATGAACCAGGAGGACTACGTAGGTGCTTATCTGCATATTCAAGTATCAGTGACTTAAATGGATATGTGCATATATTTTTAAAGTGCACAAATAGCACCCATGACCACAGATCAAAAAGTAAACTTGTACACACAGAAAATTGTTCATAAAAGGGTACTTTTCTTTTACCACACATTTCTTTTCTGTTCTAAGTTTTAAAATAATAAAACTCCCTCGAAGAGAGTGTGGGTACCTCCTGAAGCCCCGAACTAGTAAGTTTATCCCAGCCAGAGGGACGCATACCACTCAAGTTCTCTGCTCTAGCTTTCTGAGTCCTTTTTAAAGTGCCTGCGAGGAGCTGTCCAATGACAATCCAGAGGAGGAAAAGCCGTAGCACACACAATAGAGGTGCCCACCCACTCTCAGGCAACCCAATTGTCTGCTTCATCTGTCACTTTGTGATGTTTTTTCCACATTCTGGCACTGATGTAGGAATTTCCTCAGAGTACCCAGGAGCCAAAGTATTCTTTCTTACTTCTCAAATTCCTTTTTCTTATTCAGAAATTAGGCAAACAGTTGTCCATGGTCATAATCAGGCTGTTAGCCAACTGTCCTGTGAATTTCAGACCCCTTCAGAGGACGAACGGTCCAAACCAACATGAGAGCCAAGTGAGCCCACAGCTCCAGAGCTCTGTGCAGAGATTTCAAGGCAGCAAACAGCATTTCTTGGTAAGGCATTCAGGAACACATCGACCCCAACTTAATTAGTGCTGAAGGGCTCAGGCCACCAAAAGCATGAATGAGACAGAACTAAGACATTTAGCAGTCTCTAAGAAACCACGTATTGAAAATCAGCTAAAACTCTTCCATAAGCAAGTGTTTTTAACACACCATGTTCTGGTTATAGGTAAGCCAATGAGTTTCATCCTAAACACAGATATTAGACAAACACATTATTATCAGCAAATACATAGTGTACTGAGGGCAATCTTTCAGATTGAGCAAAAGGAAATAAATGCAAGCTTTCGCTGGTCAAACTGAGGATAAAATATTAATTACCCAAATGAGAGCAGTTGGAGGCTCCTACAGTGACTGCCTACCATTGTTTTCCTTCTTTCGGAAGCTCATGCCATTAGCATAGAAGGACACAGTCCGTTGAGAGCCCTCCTGAAAAGCCATTTTCTGTTTCCTCTGGACATGCTGTGAGTGCTAGGATGTTTTACATCTAAACCTTTGGCATTCAGAAATTCTATTAAACTCTTATCGGCAGGCTGCAGGCTCGGGCAGCCCTGCGCGCCATTGTTCACCGTGGAGATAGACTCAAAGGGAGGGCCGGTGTTGAATCAGCCATTCCCCAACAATGCCCACTGTCTCATGAAAGCACTTAATTCAGATAAGTAACAGTCAAACTTGGGAAACAACAACACACAGAGGTCACAGCAGGGAGGGAGCAATCCGTGCAAGAGTCCTGGTGCGGCGTCCTTATTTTTCCAGGTAACAGGAATTACGTCTGCACACACTTAAGTCTCAGCATGTGACACGTCCCCACTGGACCCCTCCTGAGCGGTGCAACCCTGAGTCAGCGACCCCGAATGTGCTCGTGGCCTGTTCCAAGGCCCAGGAAAGAGGCCCTGGGAGCTGCTTCAGAAGATGGGTTCTGATGAGGACAGGTCAGAAATCTTGAGCTGACGCGTCAAGGGAATAAAGGAGGAATTACGGGAAAGAAATGGGCAAGGGACTTTGCGGGCAAGTTTCTAAGGTTTGGCGTCTCCCCTCTGCCCGAGCGGCCCGGTGGCCACCGCGCCCGCGGTCTGATCAGCACTTCGGACAGCGCCGCCGCCGGCCTTTGTTCGCCGCCGCCACCGCGGTTCAGCCCAAAGGCTGCCGGCCCGGTCTGGACAGGACAACAGCCAAGGACAACAGCCAGGTGCAACCAGGGACTTTCTAGCTCAGGTGAAAACCGGTCAGGATATTTTAAATCATATTTTCTTTTTCCTAACTAACTAAGTATGGAATAGATCGTTTCTTTAGGCTTTACAGGGAAGTCACATGTGTCTGTTAACTTTGGGAACCCCAACCCATTATCGACAGGGAAACGACTGTCTGGCTGGAGTGTCCCCGAATTCCACACGGGGAGCTTTCTTCTGGGTGAAGCCCTTGCTGGGGAAACAGACTTGGTCATTTAGCTGGAAAGATCGTTTCAAAGACAGTGTAACTCCTTGTGCAAGTGCACACAGACATCCCAAGTGTCTGTTCATTTGCTTCATAAAAACTCTTTCAAGTAATTTTGGTCTAAACTTTCTGCATCTGTAATTGGCACCACCTTCTCCGGTGACCAGCTGGGGGTGAGGGTTTTCTTGTTTTTGTTTTTTTTTTCCCCCTGAAAGCTTCCCTGCAGATGGGCGCCCGCCTTAAAGCTGCAGACGACAATTAGGGCCGTTGTGTGCAGAGCCGAGGTGGTCAGCATTAATATTGTATATGAACAGCTGAGGGTGAGGGGGGGTGCGGCCCCAGGCAGGCGCTGGCAGATGGAGCAAACAAAACCCACAGCCACTCTTACCAACACCCGGGGCCGACTTTGTGTGCCTGTCTCACACGCAGACTCTCGCTCTCGGCCACATTGTGAGACTGTTTCACGCTGAGACATCAAACACATCAACCCTCTGACATGGTGTGAACACACATACACACACAAACACACGTTGGAGGGGACTCGTGCGGCCTGCACACTAACTCTTGCTCCAAACCTGTGTTCCTGGGACACACAGAGGAAGCCTGAAAGCAACAGGAACACAGGCAGCAGGCCTTAGCCGCAGCCCCTTGTCCAGGTGAATATCATGTCACACACACAGAGACACAGGGGCACACACACACCATCTCTCAGAGCCTGGCAGCCCTGTGGGCACCCATGCCCCCCCTGGCTGCCCTCCCCACCTCCAACCTTCTACAGGGAGCCCGAGGAGGATGGCCTTGACAGTCCTGTGAACTCCTGATCAGCTGGAGGGGTGGTGACAGGCTGGCTTCCAAGGACCCGGCCTCTTTCAGGAAGGAGCCTGTGTCTGTCACCTCCTCTGCTGCCCAGTAAAGAGCACTGAACACTGACAGGGACACACAGCTAATTAGCCCCTTTGGCGTCTTGGCAGAAACAAGTAAACAGGCCCAGAAAGGGGGGTGTGGGGCTGGGGAGAGGTACGCACCCAGGAAGGTTCCGCAGAGCATCATCCTGGATAGGCGGGTACACCTCCACTCTGAAGACTGGACACGGGATCACTTCATGCTGGAAAAAGTTACTGCACAAACTTCTGTATCCCAGGGCCCCCAGGGAGCCCCCTTCTCATCCAGCCAATCAGAACAGGGAGCAGACAATCACAAATTAATGCCTTGCCAATGAGGCTCCCTTCCCCACACAATGGGCCCTGGCCAGACAATGAGCCCCGCCTGCAGGTGGAGAAGAGAAGACAGCCCCTAACACGAAGGGACTCACTAGGGAGCTGCGAGGGGCCTTCTGAGGATGCTTTCCCCTCCCCCTCCTGCTCCTCCTTCCCAGGCTCCTCCTCCCCCTCTCTCTCCCTCTACCCTGTCCCCTTCCCTCTCTCCCTACTTCACCCCAGACAAAGTCAGGCCAGAAACTTGGTGGCAGACCAATGGGAGGGGGTGGGGTAGTATCAGTTTGGGGAGTCCTGGCTGGCCCCCAACACAATCAGTGGCTACCTAGGAGGCAAGTCCCTGGGGCCCCTGAACTATGGACTCCAGGCTGAACTGTGGTGGTGCTGTGGATAGAGTGTCGACCTGGAAAGCTGAGGTCACAGGCTCAAAACCTCGAGCTTGCCCTGTCAAGGTACATATAAGAATCAATTATGATGACTTGATGCTTCCCGCTCCCTCCCCCACTTTCTCTCTCCTCTAAAGTCAATAGATAAATTCGTGTGTGTGTGTGTGTGTGTGTGTGTGTGTGTGTGTGAGAGAGAGACAGAGACAGAGACAGAGAGACAGAGAGAGACAGACAGACAGAAGGGAAATAGATGAGAAGCATCAATTCTTCATTGTGGCACCTTAGTTGTTCACTGATTGCTTTTTCATATGTGCCTTGACCGGGGAGGGGGGTACAGCAGACGGAGTGACCCCTTGCTCAAGCCAGCAACCTTGGGCTCAAATTGGTGAGCCTTGCTCAAACCAAATGAGCCTGCGCTCAAGCTGGCAACCTCAGGGTTTTGAACCTGGATCCTCTGCATCCCAGTCCGACGCTCTATCCACTGCACCATCACCTGGTCAGGCCAATAGATAAATTCTTTTAAAAAGGAACTACAGGCTCCCCACCACCCAAGTAGGGAGCCTTGGTGGGAGGGGTGGGGAAAGGTAACTGGAGGACCAGGAACTCGCCTCTCAGGGAGGGAGGAACACGGGTTTGGACTCCAGCAACTCAGTCCAGACCAGGTGGGGAACAGTAGGGGTGGGTATGGCCTTTCTGGAACAAGCCCTCCTGCCTCAGCCCCTGTTCTTAACCCTTCCCTGCCCACAGAGGCTTTTTGACTCAAAGCTTGGCTATCCCCAGACCTGGCTTCAAGCCTGGTTCTTGCTCACCCTGAGACAACTCAGCTTTCACATCCTGGGGAGGTCTTCATCCCGTGCTCAATTTTGGGTATGCCACTGCTTATGTGCAGGTGTCAGCCCTGACAGGTGGGGGATACAGGCTGCTGAGGGTCTAGATGTGGGGTGGGGGCAAAACAGGGGCCATGGGAGCCACATGGGACTCCAGGGTTGGGCCTGAGCCATTGGTTGGGTGGGGTCAGTGCCAGTCACTGAGGGGATAGGGAGCAGGTGTGTGGGATTCAACAGTTCTGTTGTCCCCAGGATGAGGGTTCTAGGCGGAGGCTCAGAGCCAGCTCAGGCTGGAAAGAAAAGGCGAGTCCTCTGATTAGGGGACAATGTCAGGCAAATAAGTTTGTAAAATCTGTATTTTCTGGTTTTGCTCACTTTTATTGTTAAAAATGGCGCTGCCCACGTCAGTGGCCATTGCCCAGGTGATACGGCTAGTTACCTTCATGCTTGGGAAGGGACTTGGTTATGCTAATGTGTGCTGGTGGAGGGGTTATCCCACCGAAAAGTTTTATAAAGAGGAGCTAGGAGGCCATTTTGGGAGGAGACCACATTGTTGCAGGAGAGAAGCAGGCAAGATGGAGGTGTGCAGATGGGGAAAAGGAGGTGGCTGAGACTAGTGGGGCCTTTGATTCTAGGAAAAACCAGAGAGACTCTCCTGGTTGTGGAACCAGAGAATGTGTAAATGGGTTTTGGTGCCTGTGTGTTTGTTTTCTACTTGTTGGCCGGTACGAGTCTAGAATAAAGGTAATGACCCACCAGTTTTGGGCTCCATTGTATCATTACGATCTATCCAAATCAAATGTGAACCTGCACGGGCCAGGCGGCTGTGATGGTGGCTGCAACTACTGGACTTATAGACAGCATGGGCAGAAAGGAGCAGGGCAGGGGCAGAAGCAGGGAGGGGCACAGTGGGAGGTCCCCTCTGGTCTGTCACTGTCCCTTGTCTGCAGTGACATGTGTCCTTACAGAGAACTGGCCTTGGGAAAGCTATGCCATCTTGTGACTCAGCTCTTCACCTTCACACTGAGGCAACAGGGCCAGCTTCCCTGCGGGTCCAGACCAGGCCAGGGGTGGCTTCTGCTGAGTCATTACTGATGGTCCCTGTCACACACATCCTAGGCCACCCAACCTCAGAGCCCCCAAGAGCACCCCCCAGCTTCACAGAGCCCAGCTGCCTACAGTCAGTAGATCAGTTCCCTCCACCTCATCCTTAATCTTGAGGAATGTGTTCTTTGGATGGAGTTTAATTAACATTATTTAAAGTAACAATGGGGGAATCTATGAATGCGTGTGCTGTTTCCTTTAATAAAAACAAATGGCTTTCTAATCCTTCACATGACAGAACCGCTTGGACAAGTTCACAGTCAGGTGAGACAAAGTCAACTATCCTCTGAGGGGCTGCAGAGGGGGGTCCTCAGGCTTCCTTAGCCCCCCCTCAGTGTGCTCAGGGACCAGCAAGACAAGCTCAAGTCTCAGCGCAACACTGAGTCAGAATCTAGGTATTCAAAAGACCCTACAGGTGGCCTATAGCCCCTAAGCGTGTGTGCACACATGTTTGGTATGTGCAAGTGAACATGTGTGTGTGTTGTAGGCGCGCTGTGCATATGTGTGGTGTGTATGCACATATGTGGGGGGACAGAGGGCTCAGCACCTTCCCAGCTCCAGGGTCTGTTTAAATGGCTTTGGAATTCTGCTCCCAGAACAGATGGCCTCGGAAATAAAGCCACCTGGAGCCTGGACAGTGAGGCCAAGGGCGGTTGCCATGGCAGGCCACGCTGGTGGCGCCTGTTTATCAGTGGCCATGAGAATGTCACCCACAAATGTCAAGGTGGCTTGTGAGGAGGGGAGCCCTCCACCTGAGCCCCAGGAGGGAAGCAACCTTGCCTGAACACCGGCCCCCAGCAGCAACAACAGAGGTTGGCGGAGCCAGTGGGCACCAGCGACTGCAGGCTGGGGTCTGAGGACAACAGCCTGGTCATGTCAGGAGAAACACTCTCTCCCAAGACTCAATCTTGAGTTGCCAGAGCTGGAGCTCAGGACAGCTGACCCTGAGTGTTCCAGCTGCACCCAGTATTGGAGACCAAGAGTCAGCCCAGGGCCAACACCAGACTGAGTGATGGAGGGAGAGAAGGACAGACCCAACAGCCCCAGTTTCAGACACAGGGCCCTGGGGTGAGGGTGGCGGTGTCAGGGTCCTCTGATCCCAGCTGGCACCACATGTCCCAAAAGGGGAACAGGGTGGGCCGAGCCCTAGTGGAGTTAGTAATGGGGGGGGCAGATCTGGGTGCAGCTCACCCGACAAGCACACAAAGCCCCTGAGGCAGCCAGGCAGGATGGCCCAACTGGTCACTTGACCCAGGGGTCTAGCCCCTAAGGAGGAGAAAGGGGAGGCCCACAGGGTCAACAGTATTGTTCCTGACTTGCAAATGTGGCTCAGAGAGCCAAGGGCCCACAGATGCCAGGACAGAACTGGGACTGGAGTCTAGGACCATGTGGTACCAAAGCCCAGATCTGAGACTCTGGCACATCCAAGAGGCCTTGACAGTGCTTCCTCAAAGGGGGCCTGTTGGAAAAAGGCCCTTGGCACAGGGAGTCAAGTCCTCTAGGTGAGGAAGGGTCCCACTCTAGGTCTGGTCAGCCTAGGTCACCCACTTGTCAGCTGGCCAGTGGGCCTGAACCAGGCCAGCCCTAGCAGTTCTTCCCAGTACCCCAAGGTCACACCTTCCCCTGGATACCAGACCAGCCCTCATAGGTTAGAGCAGCTTGGAACCTTCCAAACCCTGTGCAATCCTTCCATCCCCAACACATACACACACATACACATACACATATATACATACACACTCACACACAGATATACTCATACATACACATACACACACTCACACACATACACATACACACATGCACATAAATATATACACACACATACACATACACACATATACATACACACACACAGTCATACTCATACATACACATACACACATACACATACACACATACACACTCACACACACTCATACTCATGCATACACATACACACATACACACACATGCACATATACACACATATACATACACACTCACACACAGTCATACTCATACATACACATACACACATACACACTCACACACACTCATACTCATGCATACACATACACACATACACACACATACACATATACACACATATACATACACACTCATACACACACACTCATACTCATACATACACAGTCACACACACACATGCACACACATGCACATACACATACACACTCACACAAGAGCCCTAACCTCTCCATGCCCCAACTGTGCCATCCATGAGTGCATAGAAGGATAGATGGATGATGGATGGATGGATGATGGATGGATGGATGGATGGATGGATGGATGGATGATGGATGGATGGATGGATGGATGGATGATGGATGGGTGGATGGATGGGTGGATGGATGGAAGGATGGATGGATAATGAATGGATAGATGGATGGATGGATGGATGAATGGATGGGTACATGGGTGAGTAGATGAGTGAATGGATGGGGATGGATGCATTAGTTTGTTGGCTCAGATCAGTACATAGACAAGGATCTGGCATGGACACTGGATGCAGGTCATTGGTGAGCATCAGTGTAATAATTCACAACATGCCTACAGCTCAGAATCCTGTGTGCCCCTGCCTACCTGACCCAACCACACACACACACACACACAGAGTGAGCCCTGGACATATCCAGGCAAGATAACCCTGTGCCCAACCAGAGTCCTGAAACACGACATGACCCCTGCCCCACACAGTGAGCACTTAGGGTCTGGAAGGAAAGAGCAACAGGCAGACCAACAGCTCCTCAGTGGCCCCACGGCCAGAGCCCACCATCCTCCCCTGGCATGGGCCTGAGGCTGCAGCTCTGAGGAGGCAGCAAGAGAATGAGACCCATTTCCCAGTGGCCATTGTCCCACCACCTGTGCTCCTGCGCCCCACCCCCAACCCTTCAGCTGCACCAGGCAGGGGCACCTGTATGCAAATCCTACGGAGAGCACAGGGGAGGGAGAGCTGAGCAGACTAGACACAGGCAGGGTGCTGGAGAGGAGGGCAGGGGCACAGTGTGGCCACAGGCCCCACCCTAGAAGGATAGTCAGGATTGTAGGAGGAGGGGCCGCAAGCCCCACTCTGAGCTGGGAGCCTCATGGCTGAGGGACGGGACATTTGGGATGTGCGCTTGCTGTGGACCTGAGCCCGGCGTGAACTTGGAGCTGCTGGCCCATCCATTCACTCGGCTGCAAAGTCTCCTTGGAAACACAACAATGGCCCATCTGAGTTCACGTGAAACAATAATGAAGACCACAATAGTGGCAGGAGGAAGAGCGGTGACGGTCACGGAGCCCCTGGCAGGCGCCATCTTAGAGTCACCACAGCGAGGCGTCCCCTTCAGGTAAGACTGATTTCACCTGTTTCATGGACCGGGACCATGGTGGGGCCAAGGCACGGGCCCTGCATCCTTCAGAAGCCAAGATGGACTTCCTGGAAGCTCAAAAACCACAGAAGTGACCCTCAGCATCACACAAAGCACAGGCAGAGCATGGGACAGACATCGTGCGCACATTGCAGACTGCAGGCGTGGGTGGTGGGCGGCCAGACAGACACATAGAGTCTTGAGACCACACCAAGCCCTGGGGTCAGGTTGGAGGTAGCAGAGACTCAGCTGGATGTCCAGGGTACACAGGAGGACCCCACACACCCTGTCCTGAACCTATACCGCTTATCTTCGGTCTGACTCTGAGGGGGACCCAGACACGGGGGGCAGTCCTGACACTTGTATCTAAATCCAAAAAGACTCCAGACACAGTGTTAGGCTGCAGTGGACAAGGCGGCCTGCACACTCCCAAAATTTCCCTTTGTGCAACTGAGCACTCATCACTGGTGTTTGCAAAGTGGATTCTCCGGTGCCATATGGAAGGCGAACATAATGGAAGAGAGCAGCTGACCCAGCTTCACCTCGTTAGGACCTGGGCGAAAGCTCCTGGCAGCCAACAGCACCCCGTGGCAGACGGCCTGGGCTAGGGCCCTACAGCCAAGCTCAGACCACACCTCAGGCAGGGGAGGAGCTGCCATGTACTCTTCTTGGCTGTACTCCAAAGTCAGCTCTGGACTTATCCTCAGCCCAGGCCCTGTCACCTGGGGTACCACATGGCTTGTCAGGGGTTCCTGCACATTACTGTCTCCAAGTGACAGCAGGCCACAGAGCTGCACAGAATAGCTATTTGTGTGAGTGCTGCATGTGCGTGTGTACACATCTATGGTTACATGTCTGTGGGTGCCCCTTGTACAGTGCATATGCAATTATGTGTGCACCTACGTGCATGCCTGTATGTGTGTGGGTCTGTGTCCACATCTACGTGTGCATGCCTATGTGTGCACACCTTATACACATGTCCATGCACATCTGTGTACGCAAGTCTATGTGTACTTAGCTGCGTATGCGTGCATTGCACATCCGTGTTTGCATATGTGTGCATCTATGTGTACATCTACATTGGTATATGTACATAAGTGTCCATGAATATACATGCACATCTGTGTACACACACCATCCGTGTGTCCATGAAGGGGGCTAGGCTGTGGTAAGCACCAGAGCCCACAAGAGAGCACGTGGACCAGCCCACCAGCCGCCGTCGGGTGGCCAGGCACCTGGACTGGGCCAATGTCTGACCTCCCCACACCCCATTCGTGTCTGCATCCCTCTCAACCCAGGGCCATCGCATCCCCTTGCTCAGACTATGAGGCCTTCCTCCAGGTGGGCTGTGTGCAGCCCCCCAGCCCACAGCCTCTGGGCTGTCCCTCTCCCACAGGCCCTTGCACGTGTTGGCCACAGCAGGGACACTCTCCGTTGCCCCTCGCTGAGAGAATAGGCTGCATCTGCAGGTCTCAGCTCACAAGTCCCTCCGGAGCCCTGGCTGGACCCCTCAGCTGCCATCGAGACCCCTGCTCTGCATCTCCCCTGGGGTGTGGTCCCTCTCCCCCTGGACAGTGAGGCAGACTCCTGGGGGCCCAGCATGGCCTGGTATGAGTACCTGCCAGCGCCTGCTGGATCTCCCCTCAAACCTGAACTGGGTCCACAGGCCACAACCACAGCTCGCTGCAGCCGTTTGCTTCCTGAGCATAATGATCTGAAGTATCTTCATCTCTCTGCTCTTTGGTGGTTTTCACATTTATCCCGCAATGTAGGGCCGTTATGTTGGCAACGGCCTCATCAGGAAGTGAGAACCTGTAATGGGAACAGCGAGCACCAGGAGAGAACATTCTGGCCATTAGGTAAGGTCCTGCCAGCTCTCTCTGGTCTCTTCCTGGGCTTGCACAGACGTCCCCGTGGAGCTGGGCTGGGGGACAGGAAGCAGCCCTTCTCTGCCCAGGGACGCCTGCCCTGGGACCAGCACACAGGGTCAGAAAGGGGCTCTGGGTGAAGTGAACTGTGTCCCGCATGAAGTCACCGTGGATTTGAGATGATGCCCTTTGGGAGGGGGCATTGAACATGCCTCCCGTTTTGCACTCACAGTGACAGACGTCCATCATCCCCAGTAGCTCTGGGGTGGTCCCACCATTCCTAATGCACTCTTACTGGGTTGTGAGGTCCCCAAGTCTAGAGCCCACTCACTGCCTTACACCCCACAGAGTCCCTTCCTTAGAGGACCCTCCTGGCTGTACCAACTTGCTCAGTGGCAGCTGTGGGGACACAGGGCATAGACACTTGCATGTGTTTGGGCCAGTAGTGATAGGGCCCAGCAGGGACTGCAGCCAGGCTGGGTGTGGATAGTCACAGCACAAGGGGCTGGACACAGGTGTCAGTTTCACAAGTGGAGGCAGGCTGGTTCCCTCATGTCCTGCCCTTGAGGCACAAACACCCCAGTGCCATCCCAGAGCATCTCAGCTGTCCACCTGGCTTTGCTCCTGTTAGGGTGTGGGAGAGGTCTCCACCGAGTCAGGAGAGCCCCTTCCTCGGCTGGAGAACAGGCGAGCCCCCGTCCTCCTGCCCATAACCAGCACCTCTCTTCACACACCTGGCAGCAGCTACCACCCCATCCTCTGCTCCCCATTGGGCCCCCTCCTCTAGGATAAAGGCCCAGGTCTTCAACTGCCCCTGCCCCACTTGAGCTCAGCTCCAGTGGGGTTTGCACCTGCCCAGTTCCTGGGCTTTGCCCACCAGCTCCATCTGGGGCTCCTCCCGCTAAATCCTTTCTGGGAAGCTTCCAGAGAAGGTCAGGGCATCCTTGGAGTTCCCTCAGCCCTGGCCCCCTCCTCCTGGCAGCCCTTGTTGCAGATACAATTTCACTAGTCATGTGCCACCAACTCTCCAGCATCCAGCCACTCGGAGACAGGACGATGGCAGGGGCAGCAGCAGCATGGGCCTGTCTCACCCGCACTCGCTCAGGGCTGGCTCAGAGTTTCAGAGCAGAGTGGGTGAGAAGGGAGGACATGGGTAGGACTGCTGATGTCCCACACATCTGAGGGAGGCTGTGCGGGTGAGGTCTCCAGCGGGGGCTGGGAGAACAGGCCTCCTTTGAGAGCTGGGGGTGGGGGGCAGGGCCGGAAGGCTTGGTGGGGATGCGGGTCCCACACAAAGAGCTCTGTCTGCAAAGTTAGGCCCTGCACCTGCCCTACCCCTCCATCCTCTCACCCAGAGGAGGGGCCTGAGCCTCCCCCCAGGGCGGGCACAGCACACAGGGTCACTTCCTCTATGTGGCCCTGGAGCTGGCTCAGACAGCCTTTGCCGTGTGCAGGGCCACAGGGCCTGACACCCACTCACCCTGGTGTGCCGAGGCCAGAGCCCCAAACAGAGGCTGGGGGGGGGGGGTTGAGGCAGGCACAGTCCCTCCCCAGAAAACCACTTCAGACGGCCTCACTCCCTCAGACCACAGAAGTAGGAGCAGCTGTCACAGGCAGGAATGTCACACACACACAGCTCACCCAGGGCCCTCAAGTCCCTGAGGGCAGGGACTTGATTCTTCTCCTCCTCCTTCCAGGAAGGAAGGTCGTTGGGGAAGCCCACCAGGGGCTGGGAAGGGGGAGAGGAAACGAGGGAAAGAAAGGGGAAGGGAGGGAGAGCAAGGGTGGTGGTCGGAGAAAACTTGCAACCAGCACTTGGCTCAGGGGCTGAGCTTCTCACCAGCGTCCCGCCCTCACCTCCTCCACAAGCACACCTAGGCCCAGGTGCCTCTGGGTCGCTCCCTGGCTGCCTCCCCTCCCCTCCCGGACCCTGGAGGGAAGGTGAGAGGCCTGAGCTGGATCTCCAGGCGTCTGCGGCAGCTGCCAGCCAGGCTGGGGGACAAAGGGGGGGTGGGGCAGGTGGGGGGCACACGAGCATTCAGCCGCCTGCAGCAGCCTGGCAGCTAATTCTCCCTAATTGCTTTAAAGTTGTACTAATTGAACTGATTGAAAACAGAGTCTGGGGAGGGGTGAGATGAAGGAAGGGGAGGATGCTGTCCTGGAAGTCACAGCCCATCCCCCAGCCCAAGCTGAAGTCCCTAAGTGGCCCAGGATCTCAGCCCGAGTGGCTGTCTCCTGACCCCAGGCCTAGCAGGAGCTCCCTGCCAGATTTGTAGTTGGGGCTGGTTGGGGCCAGACTCAGACTCAGCGTGCATCCAACCAAGGGGAGAACACAAGCAGAGTCTGAAGATCCACCTCGCCAGGCCCGGGGCTCAGCACAAGGGGTCGTGGGGCCACCAGCTTCCCGCAGCCCTCTGTGCAGTTATGACAGGTCTGTTCCCCACCCTGTCCCCACCAGGAGACCCAAAGAGCAGCCCTGGACCAGACCCTCTGCAGGACCCCAAGAGAAGGCCAGCCAACATTCGGGAAGGGGAGTGAGTGGGTATAAAAGAGCCTTCACCATCTCAAGATACAAACGTGAGCATGAGTTTTTGTTTCTCCAGAAGCAAGCCTGCAAACCCTCACCAGGTCTGCGATTTCCTTCCGAAGCAGCTTCCTCCCCCAGGTAGAGAGAAGTCCCACCAGGTGCTGCTCCAGCGCTGACCAGACGTGTCACTGAGGGAACAGGTCCTGCACAACCCCCTTGACTGGCCTGGATCTGCAGTCTCTCTGCTGTCCCCATCCCCACAGGCCGCAGCGGGGACAGGGACCACAACTCTGATCAGCTTGAGCGTGGCACAGATCCAAAGCCCGGGACTGTCCTCATTACCCCCCCCCCCCCGTGCCCCGTGACCCCCACACATCTCCAGGTCCTGTGTTGAACCTGTCCTTTCCTTTGAGGGAGCAGCCCAGGTGGCTTCTCTTATCAGCAGCTTCCATCTGGACACTTCCTGCCCTAACCATGTGTGACCTAAAATTGAAGGGGGTGGCGGAACGGAAAAGGTCTTTCCTTTTCCTCCCAAGAGGCTGCCGTGCAAACATCTCCTCCTAGCATGGAAGGGGTGCCCTCAGAAGGATGTTTGGGGAGGCTCTGCCCACAGAAAGTGCTCAGCCAATTTCTCTATCCTGAGGGGTCCTGGAGATGACCACAGAAATGCCACCCTAAAGATGACTGGCACCCTCGGAGGGTTCAGAGACCCAGCTCAGGGCTGCTGGCGGGAAGTTGATTCCACCTCAAGCTCCACTTTGCTCCAGCTACACACAGGCCCCCTCTGGGGCCAGCCTGCTGAGGACACCTGGGGAAGAGGGGTGGGGTTACAGCAGGGCTTGGGTGGCAGGAACAGAGGGCTGACCTGCCAGGAGGCGGGTGGACCCGGAGGGCAGCTGCAGGAGGAGTTGGGAAGTGGGAAGAGAGGTAGCAAGATAATGAGCTGATTGGCAAATGAGTAAACAGTAATCTCTTGATGGGAAAATGTTTATGGTGCAATTAGCAGCTGTGCCATAAATGAAGTTTCCCTGTGTCTGACACACTTGTTGAGCCAGAGGAAACAGCCCTCCCGACTGGGCCGGGCTCCCACACTGTTATCTCCACGCCAGGCCCTGTCCTGACCCAGCCCCAGACGGAGAGGAGCCAGCTCCTCCCTGGGCCACCGCTTGTCTGCTGCCCCGATTCTGCCGAGCAGCACAAGTATGTGTCTCTGCCGGAGCTTCAGGTTCCCGGGTTCCCGGTGTGACCTGCTGAGCACAAACCTACCTGGAGGTCAGCAGCGAGCACCTGGCCCTCCTCCCCTCCCAGGTGCCTTTGCCCTGGGCTCTTTCCCTCCCTCTCCACTCTTCCTCCTAGGAAGTGCTGCCTGGGACCCTCACAGTCGTCCTCTGCCCAACCCCATGACTGCCGGCTCACCCCCTCCACCACAGGGAGGGCTGGGGGGGCCTCCAGAAGAGGGGCCTCCTTGTCCCAGCCTTTCGATTCTTTCCTCCAGGCATGAGAATGTGCAGACACAGAGGCAATGGCAAACACTTGTGCTTCACCATCGTCCCCAACAGGAGCACCTCTGAAACTGCTGTGTGTCACCTCTGGGCGTGTTTTTAGTGTCACCAGCTACATACATGTCCAAGGACACACATTCTCTGCAAGTTATGTGAATGTAAACTATGTGATCACACAGAATGAAATCCTTTGCAACATGCCTTCATCACTCAGCACTATTTCTTTTTTAACGAGAGACAGAGACAGTGAGAGAGAGAGACAGGAAGGGAGAGATGAGAAGCATCACTTCTTTGTCGCGGCACCTTCATTGTTCATTGATTGCTTTCTCATATGTGCCTTGACGGGGGGGCTTCAGCTGAGCCAGTGAACACTTGCTCAAGCCAGCGACCATGAGGTCATGTCTATGATCACACACTCAAGGCAGTGACCCTGCACTCAAGCTGGTAAGCCCGCGCTCAAGCCGGCAACCTTGGGGTTTCCAAACCTGGGTCCTCTGTGTCTCAGGCCAATGCTCTATCCACTGTGCCACCACCTGGTCAGGCACTCAGCACTGACCTTTGCTCCTCGCCCTGACCCTGCCATACTTGCTGCCAATAGCATGGGCCCCCTGGCTGCCTCATAGCACTTTGCTGTTGCCCTCTTTAAACATGTCTTGAGTGCTTTTTAGAATTTCTTTTTATCATAGAAGAGCTGGGGTGACATTGCCTCCTGAAAAAATGGAAAGGATAGTTTGGTGTCCCGAGTGTCTCCCCACAGCCGTGTTCATGGGAACCCTGTGCCACACCGGGTTTTTGAGCATGCATGAGTGTGTGTGTGTGTCTGTCTGTCTGTCTGTCCTACCAGGTAGGTGGGGTGTGGAGAGTGAGGAGGAGCTGGTGAGAAACCTGGGAGCAGCAGAGGGAGGCTGGCAGAGGCCTTGGGTGTCCCTCTTGGTGACAAACCGCTGATGTGTTTGAAGTCACCGAGCAGCCCCTGCTCAGCCCAGCCACCCCTACTCCTGGGTCCTCACAGCCTCTGCTGGTGTCCCCTGTGTTCCATGGGCCTAACCTAGCTGCCATCTCACACCAGCCCCTCCACATACCCCCACAGCCTAGAGCTGCTCTCGCTCACCTTTCTGGGCCCCGGACACCTATCCTGGGCATGTCTGCCCCTAACTCTGGGCTCTGAGAGTCAGGACTGCTCCTGCTTATAAGTGAAGGCTGTGGTTGCCAGTCCCCCGGGCTGCCTGCCTCCCCTTGGCACGGTGCAGATGGGGCCAAGGGGGCACAGCCCTGCGTGTGGGGACAGCTGCTGCCTCCACACCAGCTTGTCTTGCCCAGCACAGGGTTGTAGGAAGGACCACCAAGCCCCGCAACCACCAGGATAATGGCAAAAAGATAAGCTGGCCCTTTAATTTCTTCCCAGGCAAAGCCTCCAGACTATGAAAACAACATTTTAATTTAAATTCCGATTCCACATTCATTCACAGAGCAGCTCTGAGCAGGGGGTTCATTAAATGCTTTAATAGATTTTATGGGACTTGTCACATCCGGAAAGGAGATGGAGAAAATGCATTTTCTCTGCTTCCAGAATTTCAACAACAGCTCGGAAATAAATTTGCTGTGAAAATGCAGAGGAATCCAGTTTTGGACAGACAGGGGAACGTGAAACTCACTCCAGGTGATCAGCACTGGTGACTGCCACACACACACCAGGGCCACTGCCACAGAGGAAGCCAAAGGACCAGCAAGACCCATGGGAACAGGGGACATTGCTGAAACCTGGGTCTCAGGTGGTCAGGTGCCAGCAGGACAGCCAGACGCTGTGCCTGGGACTTGTGGGCATGGTGGGCAGGGCTGCCTTCTGCGCCCACAGCCCCCTTGTTTGGGGCCAGGGAAGCAACTTGGACTCTGACCTGGCTCCTTGCCCCTTCCTTGCAGGACCCTGGCCCCTTGGACACAGCAGCAGCTGGGGCAGCTCAGCCACATTAGGAACTAAGACTGGCATCTGCCAGCTCAGGGAGATTCACCCAGACGTCCTGGTGTCAAAGCTGACAGTTCCGGAGACTCTCATCCAGGCAAGCCAGGGCGGTGGACTACAGTCAGACAGGCAACAGGTTAGCCCACCCCACACAGGGACTTACTGTGTCGCCCTCCACCCCCCTGTGCACCTGCCCAGGCCCCCAGGAATTCCCCAAATTCAACTGTCCCCAGCAGAACCATTCTCTGACCTCGGACGCCCCTCCCCAGCCAGGGGCTCTGGGGCCTGTGGGGCAGGGTCTCCTGTGGTCCTGACCCACTCACCAGGTGAACACCCCACAGCTCTCCTCTCCTTCTACCTTCTCAGACTGTGCCACAGCCCGAGGAGGTCACCTGCTCAGCACCCACTGCTTCCCAAGGCCACCCTCAGCGGGCCTAGAGTCCCTGTCCCCACCTCCTAGTGTGGTCATCAGCAGCTCCTGCAGGACAACAGCCAAGTCCCTCTTGCTGGGTGGTCTCCCTGGGGCCCAGACACGGGCTCCCCAGACACTTGTGCTGTCCAGGCGCACCCCAGGGACCCACCCACTGAGCCTTGAATTTCTGACAGTCAGAGGAAGTGTTAGGGAACCATCAAAGCCGGGCAGCAAAAACAATTGTTTTAAGAATTGGCTTTTTTTTTTTTCAAAAGGGACTAGATAGTCATCTTGGGAGAAATCATTATTTGGGACTTTGTTACACTGATTTATGACAATGTTTTTTGTTGAAGTTTATGTTATGTTAGGGTCATAACCTTTGGCAAGGGCTCAACATGTGTGCTGAGTGAATGAAGGTGGTGCAGCATGGTGCCCTCGCTTGTGGGCCCCCTGTGGGGAGGAGGCTGGGGACCCATGCACACCAGTGGCCACCTCCCTGCTACCTTCCAATCCTACAGATCTGGCTCCGTGCAGCTCCACATTGTCCAGACCAGCTCACGGTCACTAACCTCATATCTGATGTCTCACACAGTTCTTCTCCCCCCCTCAATTCCCAACTCACTGTGCTTTGCCATCCTGTGCTGATATATCCAGCACCCAGCCTGTCCTTCTGTCCCCTTCTCCATCCTGCCCAGAGCCAGAGGTGACCTGCAGGTACACCTGTGGGCTGCCTACCCCCCTGGCTGCTGGTTGGGATTGGCCTTGAGGGGAGCCCCACAGGAGGTGGGGGTATTTATCCCCCAGCCCCTCCCTGCCGGGCTCTCACCCACAGGTCACACCTGTTGGGCAGCGTCCTCCGGGTTCTCTCAGGTTGAGATCGGACCCCTCAGATGTCCCAGTTTGAGGGTGACATCCATCTCCCACCTGGATCCTAACGGACACATATCCCTGACTTGGATCTTATACCAAAATAAATCCTAAGTGGTCAAAGAGACATATGTTTAAAAAATAACCACAAAGTACTAGAGGACAGAATGAGGACAATATTATGAGCTCACAAAACCCAAATCATAAAAATTAATTACATCACATAATAAAAATTCTACGTGGGAAAATTGCTTTAAACAAAGACAAACAAGGATAAATATTTGCAAATATTTAGGGATAAAGCCTTCCTATGTAAAGAGTCTGTACAGGCCCTGGCCGGTTGGCTCAGCAGTAGAGCGTCGGCCTGGCGTGCGGGGCACCTGGGTTCGATTCCCGGCCAGGGCACATAGGAGAAGCGCCCATTTGCTTCTCCATCCCCTCCCCTTTCTCTCTGTCTCTCTCTTCCCCTCCCGCAGCCAAGGCTCCATTGGAGCAAAGATGGCCCGGGCGCTGGGGATGGCTCCTTGGCCTCTGCCCCAGGCGCTAGAGTGGCTCTGGTCGCGGCAGAGCATCGCCCCCTGGTGGGCAGACCGTCGCCCCTGCTGGGCTTGCCGGGTGGATCCCGGTCAGGTGCATGCGGGAGTCTGTCTGTCTCTCCCCGTTTCCAGCTTCAGAAAAATACAAAAAAAAAAAAAAAGAGTCTGTACAAACAACTATGACAAAGTCTAGCAACCCAATAATAAAAAGAAAATGGGTCAAGGATATAAACAGTTTATAGAACAAAGGGAAAATACAACTTTTAAACAAAAAGTTGTTCCACCTGACTCAGGGTGGGAGACATTTAGTTTTAAGATGCAGTGTCTCTTTTAAACCTTAGATTATCAGTCTGACCAGGTGGTAGCGCAGTGGATAGAGCATCGGACTGGGATGCAGAGAACCCAGGTTCAAAATCCCGAGGTTGCCGGCTTGAGCACAGGCTCATCTGGTTTGAGCAAGGGGTAACCCTCTGGTCAGGGCACATACGCGAAAGCAATCAATGAACAACTAAGGTGCCTCACCGAAAAATTGATGCTTCTCATCTCTCTCTCTTCCTGTCTGTCTGTCCCTCTCTCTATCTGTCACACACACACACAAAATAACAAACAAACCTAAGATTGTCAAAATGCAAGGTTTTCTAACACAGACACTTTGGGAGGGTGTAGGGACATGACACTCCACCCACGTGGGGTGAGTATGGGGTGAGCTCTAAGGGACAACTGTAACAGCACATCAGGGACATCACTAACACTACTGTCCATGCAAAAAGGTTGGAGACAACCTGCCTGTCCATCGACAGGAGCGTGAGCTCAATGGAGAGATGGCCAACCCTGTGCACAACCCCCGGGAGGGCCCCCAGGAGGCAAATGGTGGACAACAGCAGAAGAGCAGGGACAGACCTTTCCTTTTCAGTGGGTCCCTTCCTTTTATTTTGACTCTGCTCTGCATGTATGCCCTATTCCTCAAGCCCCCACAAAAGAAAAACAAAGTATGTTAAAATATTTAAGTGTGCATGTTTGAATTCCAGCTTCCGTGGTCAGTCCCAGAGGCTCCAACCTTGGGCATGGGGAGGGAACCCCCAGGAATTTCTGCATTGCTGGGGGTCACAGGTCGGAGTGACAAGTTGCCACTTCCTTCCATGTCAGCCCCACCCACAGGGGGCATCTGCCAGCACCCCACAGAGAGACCCCTAAGAAGCTGTCCCAGTGGGCAAACGTGAGGAGACGCTGCCACCCTCTGGCGGACGAGGGAAGAGACACAGTCTGGGGGACCCTGATAAAACCCGGTGGTCGCTCCATGGCCCTGTTTCACATGATCTGGGGCTCCCTGTGAGTGTCTGCGGGACATACACTTGTACTGAATGTGTCACGTGCCTACGTGCTTCACTCAGGAGCAGAGAGACCGACCCCGGAGTCGCTCCCCCTCGACCTGCTTGCACAGCCAGAGGGTCTGAGGGTGAACAGGACCCCCAGACGACACAGGAGCAAGTGCTCAGGCTCCTTCCAATGTGGCTGCGGACCAAGACCCCAGGGAAAACGTGTCCTGACACCCCCTCTGGCCCCCAGGATCCCACCAGGACAGAGACACATGAGGAGGGTCCCCACAGGGTGAGAGAGGAGCCAGAGCAGGCCCTGCTGGAGAGGATGAGCCCCCAGCAGGGCACCCCCTCCTGGCACACAGGTCCTCACTGCCCAGAGCTCTGGCCTGGCCAGACACCTTGGAGCACTGCTGTGCAGACAAGGTGACCAGATGGCCTAGCCGTCCACTCTGAGAGCAGAGGGCCCTCCCTGCACCCTCACTGTGAGTCTACACTGCGGGCCTCCATCCCGGGTACATCCACCCTGTCATCGTCTACAAACACAAGTGTGTACAGGTGCACACCTGGACCAGGAGCCCCAGAAGCTACGCCCCTGCTGCGTGTGGACTGAATGATGGTATCAACCGTCCAGGACAAACATGCTAACCCTTCCACACCTGGCACGTCTCCACCCTCAAAAGACCCCTGGACCCGCTCCTCTGCTCTTCCAGGATGTGGGATTTGACCACCACACTGCCCCTGCCCAGCTGGGCAGGAAGACGACCTGAGGCCTCCCCAGGGGCCCAGGTCAGTTTGAGGCCCTTGAGACCCTGAAGCCCCTCCCCACAGACCCCTCCCTCACGTTAACCGGCGACTGAGATCCAGCCCAGGTCTCGCGACCCCAGCCTCACCACCTTTCCACCCTAAGGGTGCTGGCGTCCATAATTACCATCCAGCCACCCTCACGATCAGGCTGTCCCCCATGTCCCCTGCCAGTGCCCTCTCACACCAGGCTGGGGTTCCTCTGGCTCCAGTCGTCACTGGCCACCTGCTGCAGCCTCAATGTCTCTGTCCACCTCCCATTCAGCAGCTGCACAAACGTGTCCATCATTCCTCTGCCCAAAGGGCTCTGCGCCACCAGCACCCAGCACCCCACGCTCTGCACACAGACAGAGCCCCAGTGTCCCCGGGTCCCCTCCCACTGTGGTCCTCACGCCTCCCATGTGTCTCCCCATTTCCAAACCCAACTCGCCCCAGGAGAACAGTTCAGAGGCCACCTCTATGGGAAGCCCACCCTGACCCTTGTCCAAGTCAGCCTGTCACATACAAACCTCAGCGTGTTGAACATCAAATCCACAACAGACCTCCTAGGGGGCAGGTAAACCACCAAGCCTAGGATTCCACTACTGGGGTCCCCTGTGGGTGTGTCTAGGTTTTCAGGAAAGGTGCTTGAGGAACCTGGGCTGGGGTCACAGACCAGGCCCCCACCAGTCACCCACTGTGACAACTGTCCTGGACCCTCTGCAGCAGTGCTCAGAACTGGCTGCTGGGGGTTAGGATTGGGCTGCATTGTGCAGACTGGCCCAGATAGGAGGGTGGAGGGGACCCTGCTATCTACCCCAGCCCTGGGGAAATGGCTGCCCTTCCTGTGCTTGGACAGAGGTAATCCAAGAGGGCCTCCTGGAAGAGTGGAGTGGGGCTTCGAGGTGCTGACCCTCTGCAGCAATCCCACACCTCAGGTCTGTGGCTGGCCTCCTGGTATCCCACAGCTCCTGCTGATCTTGATATCTCTTAGGGGCCTCCCAAACTGACCGGACTATGTCAGCCCTTCCCAAGATGGCCTCGCCCTGCCTGGCACCTGACCTCTTCACACATGGTATCAACTTTGCATTAGCACAAAGGAGCTCATGGTGCAGGTGATGTCCCAAGCTGCCAGCTCACCTCTCTGTCCCCAATTGATGTCACAGCTTGATAGCAGATAGAGGCCAAAATGGGGGGAGGGAGGAGATAGTACCCAATCTAAATCCAAAACTCAGTCCTTCCCCTGGCACCAGAAAAATGGTGGCGATGGGGCCCCAGGACTGTTCCCAAGGCTCTGCAGGACCTACCAGTAAGCCAGGACAACAAGGTCAGCATGAGGCTGACCTGCCCTGCACCACAAAGACCCACATTTTGGACCTTGATGGGGACTGATGTCCCAGACAAGGCAGTGTGAGCCCTGACCAGGACACACACCTCACCTGCATGAGCACCAGCCCCAAGTTGCCCTGTGGCTTCCACAGACACCCAGCTCAGGAAAAGACACCACACCCTCATCTGCGTTGGAGGCCTGTGTTGCTATGGCAACCCAAAGACTTTGAAACCTGCTGAAAGCTCCTTCCACCTGCGTCCACAGCCCCTCCCTCCATTCCTAAGTCCTCTGCTGAGCATAGGGCAGAGGGATAGGATGGTCCCAGAACCCAGCCCGGGGCTCCATGGAAGCTCAGGAAGAGAAGGAGAGATGGTTTCTCACAGGACACATGACAAAAGGGGTCAGGACAAGTGGTTTCCACACCCAAGTCATCACACTTCTCCTCTCACTCAGTCCCTCAGACGGGGCACCCCAAGCACCAGAAGCAGAGCCCACCCCGCCCCAGCCTCCGCCCCCTCTCCTGACGTCTGCCAGCTGGTAGCAAAAGCACCCATCCCGTGAGCCCTGGACAGACACCCCAGCCCACCAGGTCCCAGTCTGGCCCCCAGCTCTGAGCCCGGGCCTGGAGCAGTGGACAGCACCACTGTGTGTCACACGGGCCAGCGGGGGTGCGCTGAGCCAAGGGGTGAAGCCAGCTCCAGTGCTGCTCCCCAGTAGGAGGCCCAGGGCACAGCAGGGTTCAAAGCTGGGCGCCACTTCCTTTGGCACAGTCACTGGCTCACACAGATGCACACCCGTCCTATGCAGAGGATGAGGCCTGCGCAGGCTCTGAGGTCAGGAGGCCCCCTCCCTGGGCCCCTCCATCGAGATCTGCCTCCGCCTCGGGCACATGCACCTGGGTCCTCTTCTGGCTTCAGGCCCTACAGACTCCAGGCTGCCAGGGTTCTGCCACAGAGACCACAGTGGAGGTGTGGGCAGTGCCCCTGGTGAAGGCAGACACAAGGGGGGTGAAGGGGGACCCCAGGCTCATGGTTTGCCTCATAGGAAGGGGGGCTGGATTGGGAAACCCTCCAGGGAGCTCTGGCATTTCTGGCACCAGCTACCCCCTAACTCCAGACAAAGTTTGGGGTGGTACTCAGTGTCCTGCCAGGCTGGGACAAAGAACAGGCAGGACACAACGGTCCCATTGTGGGCAGAGCCTGCTGTGAAGGACCCTCACCACAGGCCTGGTGCTCAGAGCAGGATGGGGCACCAGTTGAACATGCTGGCCAGTGGGCAAACAGCGTTCTGGGTCCTTCCCAAGATTCACAGGGGATGGGGACCCCTACACCCCTCCCCAGGAGGCCCACAACCAGAGTGGTCACCCCTGCCTCAGCCCCGGGACAGCAGCTGAGTGACAGGAGTTCTGGCACCCAGTGTGTGGTCACCCGTTCACTCCGCAGCCCAGCACCTGTGGGAGTGATACGACAGGGAGTGAGTGGAGAACGCTCTGGGGACACAGGGTCCTCGGGGCTTCAGGGGACAGGGCAGCTAGAGCCCCTGGCCGATGCCTGCAGCCCTCAGGCCTCCCTGAGCCAGCAGGGCCCTCACCTTCCATGCCAACCGCTGGGTCTGCAGGAGGGGAGGTTGGTGCCTGGACATAGCCTCACACCAGATGACTTCAGCATGCTCAGGTAACTGGCAGGCTTCTGTCCTGACCCAGGACACAGGGACACAGGGTCTGCAACTCTAGTGAGGAAAGGTGGAGTGACAGCCCCGAAACCTTGCGGGCGGTGAGCAGCCACGTCCCCCTGGACTGGAGACACAGACTCACGGGTTCATGCTGAGGGATGGCCCAGAAATGGTGCCGGCACATCAGGAGCTGCAGCGTGCCCGGGAAAGGCACAGGCAGGAGCAGCCCAGCTGCCCGAAAAGGGACTAAGGAACTCAGGGTGCCTCCCATCCGCAAAAGTGTGGAAACAGGAAGGATGGAGGGGTGGTGTTCAGCACAGAGCGGCATGTGGCCTCGCCACCTGCACAGAGTCCTCTGAGAGTGGCTGGTGACCGGGCAGCTCAGGACAGGACCAGGAGCCGGGGAGAGCATGACACCTCTCTGCCTGCAGCCTCGCACTGCTGCGTGATTTTTGCACACGTACGTGTTCCTCTTTTAGAAGT